>NC_068992.1:14463534-14470722 GCF_001194135.2 Octopus bimaculoides
CTTGCTGCTTATTTTGATTTTAATCATCTTACTTTAAAATTGTATGGATAATACTGTACTAAATTCTGGTACCTCAATGTAAGTACCATATTCATCTGAATCTAAATTTTTGCTATATATATATTTATATATTTATATATATATATATATATATATATATACATACACACACATATATGTATATGTGTGTGCATGCACGTGCGCTCACACGCACACACACGTATTGTTTGACAATCAATAATACCTACACTGACAGCTGTTTCTCTAAATAAATATGTGTTTTTAACTTGTTAAGAAAGAAAGAAAGACATGTTGAATCAGCCCATCCACTTTTTTGCTTCTTGTGACAGATACCATTTACTTATTTTTATGATTTACAGATAATATTGACAGCGTTGATGAAATGTTAGACAAAATTCCTTGTGGTATTTAGTTATGTACCTTGACATTGCAAGTTCAAATCCTGCTGAAATCATCTTTGACTTTCATCTTTGTGTGTCATTTCCAAATTCCTTTGAGGCATGAGTTCTGCTTGAGTATCTGCAGCAGGGGTTCTTGACCATTTTTTTATCAGTGGGCTCCTTTGATTATTATTTTGTTCCGGTGGATCCCCATAGCCATTCAAGGGTTTAAAAACTAATTTTATAGAAACCTCTTTCAAAATTCGTATTTTGTTTTTCAGACATTAACTTGTGTAAGTTGAACTATGTAAAACGACTGAGAAAGAAACCTAACTGTTTCTTGCAATACACACCAATACATAAATCTAAAGCAAAATTATTTCAAGGGTCCTTAAAATACTATAGTGGATCCCCTATTTACTGATTTGTTGTGTAGACCCTCAATAATCTTATATGGGCCCTCAGGAGACACATGGACCCAGTTGAGAACCCTTGATCTACAGCTTAAAATTATCAGTGGCCATACATCAATAATTCATAATTGTTTTATGCCTAGATATATATATTTGTGTGTGTGTGTGTAGCAAGGAAAAAGTATGTATATAGTGCAAAGAAGTGTGATTTGAGTTTTGTAGCCATGTTTCGGTGTCATATTAAAAAGCATTTGTGCCAGTGCCACATGGTAGCACCCATGCCAATGCCATGTAAAAAGTACTTGTAGTGGTGCCACATGTGAGGCACCTGTGATGGTGCCACATACAAAGTGCCTGTGCTGCTGCATGTACAAAGCACCCAGTACATTCTGTAAGGTGGTTGGTATTAGGATGGGCATCCAACTGTAGAGACCATGCCAGAATGGACAACTGGAACCTGGTGCCGCTTTTCGGCCTTGCCAACTCCTGTCCAACTGTCCAACCCATGCCAGCATGGAAAATGGATGTTTTTTTCAATGATGATGATGACGATGATGACGACGACGACGGCGGCGGCGGCGGTCCTTTTTCACAGAGATACGAAATGTTGATTAACCCCAAGCCAACTCTGAATGAATAGCTCTGTGACGAAAAGCATTCCAACCATGAACATCTCTTTTTATTTTCTTTCTTGGCATTGTAAAATATTTAGGATTACATCAAACAACACATCATTTCATTTTTTTCATTTTCAAAGATGGCCAGGTGTAATCCGAAGAAGGTTTGGTCAATATTTCTAACAAGTTAAACAACCATCTAAATAAGGTAACGACTTGTTGACTCACAGATGGCAGGTCAACTGCGTTGGTGAACAGCCAGAAATGGTGTTGGTGGCAGTGGCAGTGAGGTAGGGCGGAGGGGGGGGGCTGTGAATTTCATTTGTGTTATTAGTGACACATCTGTAAACTCTGTTGGCTGACATAAATTGTCTGTCATTTTGACAACTACTTTAATTTTTTTTTTTTTTTTCATTGTTTCATAACTTTTCAACATTTAATTTTCACTTAGATTCACTTCCTTCTCAGCTACTTCCCCCCACCCCTCTCACACACACATAACACGCTACCTGCTTAAAAACAAAAGTAAAAACGTTCATAATGTGATCTTGCAAAAAAAGAAGGAAAATGGGCAGAATGTCATGGGTGGACTGTCTTTGATCAAACGTCTGCTTGGTAACTACACTCCTGGAGCTAAACAGCAACAATAGCAACTTGACCACTGTGTCTTTGATTCTGCTGGTTATCTTGTAAATATTTGGAGTTACGTGGTCATAGAGGTTTGCTTAAATGTTGAAGGACAAGGGACCATAACCAGAGACCATGTACTCGGCAAAATGTGTCTTAACACTCTTGTTTCTGTATTGACCAGGTTGCAGATGTGGCTGTGTAGGTAAGGAGTTTTCTTCTCAACCACACAATTTTGTGTTGAGGCCCCCTGTGTGACTCCTTGGACAGCGTCTTCTACTATAGCCCCAAGCTGATGAAAGTCATGTGGGTCAATTTGGTAGTTCGAAATTGGAAAGAAGATTCCTCTAAAGCTGGAAGTTTTCATCATAGAACAAGGGGTGGTGGGCAGCCAGTGTTCCTGACTCTTTGGAGGGCCTTTAAGATTGGTGGGAGAGAGAAAAGTAGCCTTAGAACTACAGACCTGACCCCAATGCTTGCAAAACAGCGGACGTTGCTAAAGTTACCCAAGATATATACCAGGTGGGGTTATTATACCAGCCCCCTGATTACACTTGCTCAGTTGGCTAGAAATAGCAGTGTCCTCACTTTAATAACACTGTGCTGTGATTTGAGGAACATTCGGTTGCTATCCCAAGCAAACAAGATACTATGTAAATAAGTTAATTTGTCATGTATGTCTATATTAACAAGATGTAGATGATAAAAATGAAATTATAAAGCTGCTTATTTCCTGTTTTTTGCAATGTTGCCTTAATACCTTGTGTAAAATATCCCATGGCCCTGAGTTAAAACCTAAGCACAACCATTCTATTGTCAATGAACGTGTTGACAAGACACATAATTTTGCCCAGCTCCAAGAAACAAACGAGTTTAAACCGTGTTTCCAAGGTGTTTCTTATATTTTTATTTTATTTTACTAGTTGTATACTCTTTACTCTTTACTCTTTTACTTGTTTCAGTCATTTGACTGTGGCCATGCTGGAGCACCACCTTTAGTCGAGCAAATCGACCCCCAGGACTTATTCTTTGGAAGCCTAGTACTTATTCTATCGGTCTCTTTTTGCCGAACAGCTAAGTTACGGGGACGTAAAAACACCAGCATCAGTTGTCAAGCGATGGGGGGAGGGACAAACACAGACACACAAACACACATACATATATATATGTATACATATATATGACGGGCTTCTTTCAGTTTCCATCTACCAAATCCACTCACAAGGCTATAGTAGAAGACACTTGCCCAAGATGCCACGCAGTGGGACTGAACCCGGAACCATGTGGTTGGTAAGCAAGCTACTTACCACACAGCCAATGCACTCTTCAGGCTAGTGAGACCATTGAAAAAGATAGTGAAAAATTATCAGCCTTTTCATGAGGTCCTGTAATAGGAACACTTTATGCAAAATCATTTTTTAAATTCTATTTACAAATTTTAAAATAAGTTTTTTTTTATGTTACTAAAAATGGTAGGGTTTTATCACAAACAGGTTTGTCAATTATTCAACAACATCTTTTTAACATTTTTTGTACATCTCTCGAGTTTGGGAGAGTTGCATCTTTACATACAAAATAATTCTAGACAATTGGTCCATGATAGTTGTAACTGAATTTGTTCGGTTTTGTTATGGCATAACTGTTACATTTGAATGTTGCTCTAGAATAAATACTTCATCAGATATTTGTGAATATTCTTTATAAATTTTTCCTGAATACATTTTGGTGTAGAATTGTGATAAACTTTGTACATTGGTCTCAAGTGAGCAGCCAAATTTATTTCATAAATGTTTAGCATTTTATTATCAAGCAGTAAAGGCTGGGAGTGGGATCCTCTGGGAGCCTTTGATTAAATAAATGACTGCATGTTTTCGTAAAGTATGAAGTTTATTTAATTTTGACTTCTTGATACTCTCCAAGCTAGGTCAGAATATATCAAATATGGATTAACAAAAGAAAAATATAACATATTCATCACTTTGTTGTTCAAAATCTTAAGTCCCTGACAGATTATTCTGATTTGTGTCAATAGTTTGGATTCTATGTGAATGTGCAATTTCCAATTCAAATTTTCATCAATAACAATTCCCAGAAACTTTGTGTACCTGGACCGTTTGACTTCTTTTGAGCCAAAGTGAAGTTTTTGGGGTTGTAAAGGCAGATCGTCATTAGCAGATGAACAGATTAGAGTGCACTTAGTTTTATCTACAATCAGAAAAGGCTTATTTGTTGAAAACCAGTCATTTATAGGTGATAATTGATTGTTCGTTTCTTTGAATAATGTGCAGTAGTCTTTAAATGCTAAAAAAAAAAGATTCATATGATCGGCAGACATGATAACATTTAGGAGTGGAACTTTATGGTGAATATCATTAATATATGCAGGAGGTTTGCTTCTGAACCACATGGTTCTGGGTTCAATCCCACTGCATGACACTTTGGACAAGTGTCTTCTACTGTAGCCTTGAACCAACCAAAGCCTTGTGAGTGGATTTGATAGACAGAAACTGAAAGAAGCCCATCGTATATATATATATATATATATATATATATATATAAGTTTGTTTTATGAGTATTCTATGATCAACATTGTCGAAAGCTTTACTGTGGTTAATGAAACACTCCAAGTGTAACATGGTATCAAAAGCTAGAAAGCATACTTGGTTATATGTAAAAATAACTGCTCCTTATTTTAATAATCAGTCTAGATCAAGTACCAATTTAGGAAAAACATTGGACCAGGTACCTTGTGGTATTTCTTTTTTTTTCTATGTTCAAATCCTTCCATGGCCTATTTGGGTGTTTGACTGAATCCATTGCCTCATTTTACACCAACACTGGACACTTTGGGTGTTTTTAGTGGTGTCCACTCTGTTACGAACTTTCAGGTTCACAACAGATCTTTGGCCTGTGAATACCTTCCTTTCTCCCTCCCACCAATCTATGGAGTTTTGGCCACTTCCTTCTCTTCTTGATTCTTCTGGCACTCAGTTATGATGACGAGGGTTCCAGTTGATCCAAGCAATGGAACAGCTTACTTGTGAAATTAACGTGCAAGTGGCTGAGCACTCCACAGATAAATGTACCCTTAACACAGTCCTTGGAGAGATTCAGTACAACACTGAATGTAACAAAGCCAAATACATGAGACAACAAATGACACCTTCTTTATTAAAAGATCGAAAAAAAGAATATAAAGCAAGGGAACCAGTCAGGTGGCACTGGCATTGACCATGCTCGAATGGTGCTTTTTATTTGCCACTGGCGGCGCTGGCATCGGCCATGACAACGATTTCACTTGACTCAACAAGTCTTCTCAAGCACAGTATATGGCCCGACAATTGAAGGGTACTCTTAAATGGGCTGGTTATGTGACACTGGCATAGGCCACAGCTACGATCTTACTTGGTCTGCTGGGTCTTCTCAAGCACAGCATATCTCCAAAGGTCTCAGTTGCTTGTCATTGCTTCTGTGAGGCCCAATGTTTGAAGGTTGTGCTTCACCACCTCATCTCAGGTCTTCCTGGGTCTACCTCTTTCACAGGTTCCCTGCACTATTAGGGTGTGACACTTCTTTACACAGCTGTCCTCATCCTAATTGATTAAAATTAAGAATCGAATGTGGGTAACGTCCAAATTTGTACAGATTCTATGAGGTAATGGTGGAACCTCATTTGAACTGCTTGAGCTACTTGCCAGATTCCCTTGGACCAAATGAAAAAGAAAAGAAGAAAATAAAAGAGTATTTGGAATTATGTAGTTTTAGATATACAAAGATATACAAAAAGGCAAGATGGTCTTGGTTGGAATACCTTTCGTCTTAGATCAACTTGATCAGGGATCACCTGGGGTCAAACAACAATAGCATATGCTCCAACTAGTTAACAGATTTACTGAAAAAAATAATCATTTATTTTGCATGGGACAGATGGTCATTAATCATTTGTGTGTGTGTGTGTGTGTGTGTGTACACAATTATTTAGATAGAGAACTTAAAGAAAGAGGGATATATGTTTAATGAAATTCTGATGAAACGAGAGAGAGAGATTGACAGATAGCTAACGGATGTGAGGCCACCCAGACATATATAAATAATGCCAGGCTACCCAGGCATACCTGCATAAGAACTGTATGGCAGGCCAACTGGACATGCATAAGAACTGATTTACATATTATAAACTACTACCAACCAGTTCTATAGCTGGACTAGTGCACCACCTGTGACAGGGAGACAAAGGTGGTGGGGTGATGTAGTCAATAACGCATTACTTCTCGAAGAAGTATTATCAGAAACTGGATATCTACTTAGGTTTATTATCTTAGCTGGAAGAGATACAAAGAGTAGGAGGTTTGCTAATATAATGTGATGAGTTGTGGTGGGGGAGAGCACTGCATATTTAAAATACAATCTGTTGTAACTTAGAAAAAACGAGTACCCGCCATTAATCTCTTTGCAGGGCCTCATAAAATGATAATGAGTTTTTGTTGCTTCTAGCCATGACCAGTCTATCTGTTTAGACATATCTATGACTCCCACATATAAGGCAGTAGACTGTGATTGGAGAGAGATTTGGCTTCTATTTCTAGCAGTTCAAATGACCACATAGAATGTCCCTCATGGTGCTGCTGCAGTAAGAAGTATGTAATTGAATGTGTTGAGGGTTAACAGTTACATTTGTTTCAGAATATAGAACCAAGCCATCAGTTTCTGGTAAAGTGAAGACAAGCATTCTTACATCAAAACAAACAACTTTACTTTTCACAACTTTGGTGTTAAACTCAGGCCTTCTTTGTAGATATACAAAAGGACATTAGCATAATGTTCTCTGGTTTTTGTGGGCTGTGAAGGAAACTAGATTTGCAATGTGGGCCTTGTTTAAGTTTTCTTTTTTTAATTATTTTTTGCTTTTTTTAATGTAGAGTTCTAGGTCACTGCATTTCTGTTAATGAGAATGATAAGGGAGCAATTTGGACTATGTTTGAATAACACTGGTGTCTCATTGATATATATATATATATATTCAAATATGAATGTGAAGCAGCTTGAGGAATATAAACAATGCCGAACACACATCACACACACAAAGTATGTGTTTTGCCAGTTCATGGGCAAGCTGTGATTATAGGCGTC
>NC_068992.1:14472725-14475868 GCF_001194135.2 Octopus bimaculoides
CGGCTGTCAAGCGATGTTGGGGGGACAAACAGACACACAAACATATACACACGCATACATATATATATATACATATATATGACGGGCTTCTTTCAGTTTCCGTCTATCAAATCCACTCATAAGGCTTTGGTCACCCATCTAAGTACTCACTAGACTTGACGTTGCTTAACTTCGCTGGTCAGACGAGAACCGGTGCTCTCAACGTGATAGGGCCGTAAGCCATATCATGTTGATAATAATGTTTTTTTTTCTTGTGACGATGGGGACTTTACAGCAATTTATTTTCCGTTCTGAATCTTTGCACGTTTATTCTTAACATGTTTAGGCAGAGTCAGCTGCAAAATGTGCAAAATATTCTTTGGGGAACAACTTCTTCCTTCTTGGCAATAGGGTGTTCAACACAATCATCTCATTAGCACATGGCATTCTGGGACACCAGTATATAAAGTTACTGTTTGTGAACCATATGCCAACCTGTGTATAGGTTACTTTCTTGTATATATTTAGTTAATATTTCCATCATCGCTAATTCCAGCAAATACAGAGAAATCAGTATTTCACTAACGAGATCATTCATGTAATGTCTCCTACTCCCCTCCACACACACACACACACACATATGGACTTGGAGAAATAATTCGAGCAATTATTCCCTTCACCACTTAATGTCCACTGCCTGAAATGTATCAACATTAACTTAACTGTTATAATTAACTTCCTGGTTGTGTGTCTTTTGCTACAAATCACATCATCAAATGTTTCTAATTGTGAACAGTTTATTTTAAAATATTCTACTTGAATGTTGTGTATTTTATATTGCTAAATGTTTTATGAATGCATTTATTGTGGCCATGTTTGTGTGTGTGTGTATACATGTGTTTGTATATATGTATATATATTTGATATATTTGTGTATATTTTATATTCAGACTTTTAAATCATATTCTGGCATTAAAATCAAAGTGGACTCAACACAAAGACGATCAATAAAGGTAGGAAATATTTGGAAAAAAAAAAAAAAAAGCTGTCCCATTTTTTTTGTTTGATTTAAGACTTTAAAAAAATAACTTGAAATGTAAGTAGGTTAGTTTCAAATGAAAAAGTAATCCAGTTGGTCAAGTGATGAGGATGTGAGTGTCGGTGGAGGTGTGAATGACAGTGGGGATGTGAGTGATGGTGGGGTTGGAATGTGAGTGATGGTAAGTATGTGAGTGATGGTTGGAATGTGAGTGATGGCAGGCATGTGAGTGATGGTGAGGATGTGTGATAGTATGGATTTGAGTGACAGTAGGGTTGTGAATGACTGAGGATGTGAGTGATGGTGGGGATGCAATGTAAATGACGGTGGTTGTGTGAGTGACAGTGGAAATGTGGTTGACAGTGGGGATATGAGTGATGGTTGAACATGTAATGTGAGTGACTGTCGGGATGCAATATGTATATCGAAAGGTTTATATTAGTGACTGGAAGATTAATGATATATTGAATGTCATCAGAGAATTGGAAATGTTTTGAAAAGACCAAATACGCAAACTTCTCTGGTTCTTCTTTTGACCTGTAAAGTTCAGTTATTGAGCCATACCATGTTGGAGGTGCTTTGCTAAAGGTATTTTACAGGTTAATGAGGATCTAGGCAGATACAGTTTCAGATTTAACTAGCAGAGATACCTGGCATTGCTTGAGATTAAAATGGCATAGTTTTTTATTTTTTACTTGTTTTGGTCATGTGACTGCAGCCATGCTGGAGCACCACCTTTAGTCGAAGAAATCGACCCCAGGATTTATTCTTTGGTGTGTTTTGCCAAACAGCTAAGTTATGGGAACGTAAACACAGCAATATCGGTTTTCAAGCAATGGTGGGGGTACAAACACAGACACACACACACAAATATACACATATATATGACAGTCTTCTTTCAGTTTGCGTGTACGAAATCCACTCACAAGGAATTGGTGGGCTTGACACTATAGTATATATATATATATATATATATATATATCATCATCATCATCATCATCATCATTTAACGTTCGCTTTCCATGGGTTGGATGATTTGACTGAGGACTGGCGAACCAGATGGCTACACCAGGTTCCAATCTGATTTGGCAGTGTTTCTACAGCTGGACGCCCTTCCTAACACCAACTGCTCTGAGATTGTAGTGGGTGCTTTTACGTGCCACCGGCACGAAGGCCAGTCAGGCGGTACTGGCAACGGCCACGCTCAAAATGGTATATTTTACGGGCCACCTACACAGGAGCCAGTCCAGCGGTACAGGTGGTGAAGTGGGAAGGGCGGATGCACTGCGAAACAGCAAAAACTCAGGCTGCCAGTATAAGAGAATATTATGATAATAATGAGATAGAATTGGGCATTTAAAATCTTAACTAGTGCTATAACCAAGAGTTTTCAGTCAGCCAAACTGTGACAAAATTAGATAAATGAATGCATAAGTGATGATAATGAGCGTGAAAGAGAGGGAGAAAGAGGAGGAGTTGGAGTGAGCGAAGAGATCTTAAGTTGTTTTTTTTTAAACATACAGTGTGGAAGACGAAACTGTTTACATAGATAGATAATGAAATAGATAGAATAATGAAATGAACTAATAAGGTAAATTATGATATGTGCTGAAAAAAGTGAGGTTTAGATGTACTAGGCTGAAAAACAAGATTGCTTATCAACTCCTTTTGACAAGGTGTTAAAATATGAGATATGGGAATCTGAATGAGCTAGTTTATATAGGGTGGGGTGGGGTGAGGAGCAGAGGCAAAGTTTTAGAAGCAGGTGGTTATCAAAACAGAGAGAGGGAGAGAGAGAGAGAAAGACTAGAGTTAAGCTGATCAAAGTTAGAACATGAGGCAATAGAATTTTGAGATTTAGGGTAACATAATTTCACAAATGGGGTTAACATTGCCATGAAACAGCAAAATCTCAGGCTGCCTGTATGAGAGAATATTATGATAATAATGAGATAGAATTGGGCATTTGAAATTCTTAGCTAGAGCTATAACTAAGAGTTTTCGGTTAGCCAAACTGTGACAAAATTAGATAAATGAATGAAGTGACAATAATAAATGAGCGTGAAAGAGAGGGAGAAAGAGGGGAAGTTGGATCGAGTGAAGGGATCTTAAGTTTATATATATA
>NC_068992.1:14476112-14477393 GCF_001194135.2 Octopus bimaculoides
GTGTGTGTGTGTGTGTGTGTGTGTGTGTGTGGATGATGGTGTGGTGCTGGGAAATAGTCACTGCTAGTGTGTGCAGAGTGGTGTGGGGTGTGGGTTTGAGTTGAGGATGTGGGAGTAGGGGTAGGTGTGTGTTGTGGATGGAGGGGGTATCAATGAAGGGAGAAGGTGGGTATGAGCAAAGAGAGGAAGTAGGTGTCAGGGCAAGAGAGAAGAGGAGAGGTGTGTTGGAGTGGAGAGAGGAGAGGAGGGGAGTCAGATGAAGAGGGAAGGGGAATTCAGCCCATATGGCGCAAAAGAGCAAAGAGAAGATTAATTCCTGTTCACAGCGAAGACAGGAGTCAGGATGGCCCCTGTGCAAAGACAATCCGAACACAGACAGGTGTTGTAATGAATGACTGGTAGAGGGGAAATGGCACAAGACCAGGGTATCATTGCCAAGTGTAATGTCTTGGAGGTGCTCTGTGAACTGGTCAGCCAAGCGGTGTCCTGTTTGACCGATGTATAGAGAAGAACAGAAAGAGCAGGAGATACAGTAAATGACATTGCTAGAAGTGTAAAGGGGTCAGTGATATGATAGGGACAATGATGGGTGCTTGTGAGGATGGTGGTGTTAGAGAGGTAGGGGCAAGTGCTGAAGCATGGGCAAGAGCAGGGGAACGAACTAGGTTGGGAGGTGGGGTTAGGGAAGAAACTGGACCAAGATGCCATGTAGGTTGTGGGCTCGTTTGAAGGAGGGAAGGGGTAGGTTGGGGAAGATGTGTGAAGTGGAGAGGTCGGACTGGAGTCACCAGAAGGCTCGGAGAATGGTGCGTTGGATGGGTGGTAGTGAGGTGAAATGGGAGATGGGCAATGGTGGGGCAGGTGCGAGGAGAGAGAGCAGAGGCACAGTCCAGGGCAGTGTGGATGATGATGCACCAAACATTTCAGCTGTTTTCATTATGCTAGCACCTGCCATATGTGCACCAACAATTTGACCCCTTTGAAAGGCCAATAGATCTGTCATTTTAATGAATTTAAATTTATTTTTTCTGATGATATCTGAAAAGAAACAGCAATTTTAGCAAATTTTGAGCAACACTAATAACAAGAGAGAAAACATAAAAATAAACAAGCTTTTGACGGTTTTAAAGATATTTCAAAATTATGATGCTAGTTTCCATTATTTTGTCCAACTCCTGTATATATATATATATATATATATATATATACTTTATTTAAAAGCAGCAGAAATATAACAAAAAACTGTTACTCGGAGTTTCACGTTCCCATGAATATATATAT
>NC_068992.1:14479980-14494269 GCF_001194135.2 Octopus bimaculoides
ATTGTGTGCAGAGCTGTTGAAGGAGGTACAATTCAACTGGATCTATAACCTGAGCAGAGTCGGATGAGCCCATGTTTATATTGAAGAAGTTGCTTCTGTTAGTGTTGATGTTAGTGTGGGATCAAAGCTTATTATCGACGGATCTGAGGGTCTGTCTGGCAGATAGAATTACATCAATTTCCAAGGTTATGTTGGTTAGGTTTTTAGCTAAGGTAAGTGTGTTTTTAAAGAGGATAGGTAATATAGAGGCATAGTAATTATTGATGTCAATAATTGGAGGAAAGAGGATGTGTTTTTGTTTTAAAGCAGGTAGAACCAGGTGATGACCTTGCCTGTGCAAGACCATAAGTTTACATTTAGTTTCTCTCTAATAGAGGCTATGATTGTGTCTAATATATTTTTGCTGATTCATCCGAAATCCAATTTGGTGGAGCAGATGAGACTTAAGCATTAAGGGCCTCGCCAAAGCATTCTTTAAAATAGTAGAATCCATTTTCCCACATAACCATAAGTACCATTCTATCTTTAACAGATCCACTTTGAAATTATCCTATTCATCTACACCAGATATATAATCTATTATTACCTCATCTAATAAACATAAACTTAGCTCTTACTATCTAAATACATACAACCCTACCATAGACCTACACAATGAAAAAACTAACACCGATCACAATAACATATCTAATACCCTTGACCTGCCCACTTTAAAAAACTTAAACATACATAATATAGTCCCCACTTCTGATGGTAATGGGCGCACACCTGAAACTGATACAAACACTAATATATATATATATATATATATATATAGGCGTAGGAGTGGCTGTGTGGTAGGTAGCTTGCTTACCAACCACATGGTCCCGGGTTCAGTCCCACTGCGTGGCATCTTGGGCAAGTGCCTTCTACTATAGCCTCGGGCCGACCAATGCCTTGTGAGTGGATTTGGTAGACGGAAACTGAAAGAAGCCCGTCGTATATGTGTATATATATGTGTATGTGTGTGTGTGTGTTTGTATGTCTGTGTTTGTCCCCCCAACATCGCTTGACAACCGATGCTGGTGTGTTTATGTCCCCGTAACTTAGTGGTTCGGCAAAAGAGACCGATAGAATAAGTACTAGGCTTCCAAAGAATAAGTCCTGGGGTCGATTTCTTCGACTAAAGGCGGTGCTCCAGCATGGCCGCAGTCAAAAGACTGAAACAAGTAAAAGTGTAAAAGTGTAATATATATATATATATTTAATTATATGTATTCATTCTATCCTAATAAATAATAATTCTGATAGAATAAATGGGTTAATAGAAACCAAGGTAGCAAAGATCACAAAATAATTGTGGTGTAATTCCTGTTGGTGAGGCAGAAACTCCTTGATATTTTGGGTATTTGACCCCAGGCCGACCAAAGCTTTGTGAGTGGATTTGGTAGATGGAAACTGAAAGAAGCCCATCGTATATATGTATGTGGTAATTGTTCAGTTTACGTTCGTAAAATCAAAATGAATTGTTGACAATATTGATAGCTTTGATTTTTAGCTTCAGTTGTTTTTTATTTTTTTTCAGTTCTTGTTTATTTTATATCTTTTTTGAGGCATACTTTTAGTTGCGAGTCTGTTTTATGAAAAGAAAGAAGAAAGCAGTTAGAAATGATAGCTAGATAACCAGCCAGAAATACAGATTTATGTATGAGAAATAGATAGTTGAGTAAATGATCATTTTCTTCAAAGCGAAGCTACAAATTAATTGTAGATAACAGATAAAGATGACGAGGAGCAATTTGAGTGAGTACAGTATCAGACAAGAAACTTTGGTGTATTTAGATATGTTCCTTTACTTTTTTTTTAACGAACATAAACTGAACAATTACCTCTGTGTGTTGGTGTGTGTATGTCCCTGTAACTTAGCAGTTTGGCAAAAGAGACTGGTAGGATAAGTGCCAGGCTTTGAAACAAATAGGCAGTAGTGTTGATTCAAGGTGATGCCCCAGCATGGCTGCAGTCTAATGACTTAAACAAATAAAAGATGAAAGAAAGATAAAAAAAATTCCCGTAACTTAGCGGTTCGGCAAAAGAGACCGATAGAATAAGTACTAGGCATCCAAAGAATAAGTCCTGGGGTCGATTTGCTCGACTAAAAAGGCAGTGCTCCAGCATGGCCCCAGTCAAATGACTGAAACAAGTAAAAGAGTAAAAGAGTAATTAATAATTTTTTATTTATATTGCTGATTATGAGTCTTTGATATTCAAGATTTAAAAAAAAAAGAAAAACGAACATAAGAAAAAAGTTTGTTTTTGTTATATGGTGGTGGTGGTGGTGCCGCCGCTGCTTGTGCTTGTGGCAGTATAGCCCCAGGTTGACACTGAAAGAGCAGATATGTGATTGAAAGCCATTGTTATATTTCAACTTTTTTGATTTCTTACAGATACAGACATAACTTATTTAGAATGACATTCTTTAAAAAAGATGAACGTGTCATTTCCTAATTTAAGACAGTTTGGTGTGATGTGAGGGAGATTTGGCAGCTATTTTTAGCAGGTCAAACAATCACGTAGACCACACATCCCTCTGTCCCACAGTGGTAGACAGTGGAGAAGAAGAAGAAAATATGAACTTTAGACAAGTAATTAAATGTCAGAATGAAGTATGAACATTTCTGAAATACCATGCGCCTCTGAAGGTAGGCAGCATTGCCCAGGAAATAACATAAATAGGACTGCTTGTTCTGTAACGTTGACATTTCCCCACTGGCATATGACTGTTTTGTTTAGTTGATACTGTGACATGCTTTCAAAAATCTGAAAACTATAAAACTTTATCACTAGTATTCTTTTGTTTTCTTTCTGAATTTAAATCCAGCTGTAATAGGATCAACTGTGCTTTCTTTCATCCTTCTGGGAAATGAGTGGGGGTTGGGTAGCAGTTTTTGTTGCTGGATGGTGGGTAAGAACTTCAGTCTGGTTTCGACCAGATTTCCAGGTAGATAGGAACTGGAAAGAGGTCATGTCTCTGAAAGGCTGAGTGCAGTGTGCACTACTACCTAGCTGTTGTACCATGTCCAAAGAAAACTCTGACCAGATCTTACTTTTACAATTCTTATGGAAGGCTCAGGTTCTGCTGGTCAGAAAATTCATCCGCTGTCAACACCCACTCAGTGGTGGTATTGAGATGCTATCCTTGATGATGCAGTGCCACGCCTGGAAGCTGACACACCTGCCAGTCATGCAACACTGGCACCGGTCACACTCGAATGGTGCTTATTACATGCCACCAGCACGGGTGCCAGTCAGGCAGCACTGGCATTGGTCACACTCGAATGGTGCTGTTTATGTGCTACCGGCATGAGTGCCAGGCAGGCAGCACTGGAATTGGTCACACTTGAATGGTGCTTATTACGTAACACTGGCACTGGTACCAGTCAGGCGGCACCTGTGCTTGTGGCATGTAATAAGCACCATTCAAGTATGACCAATGCCAGTGCTGCCTGACTGGCTCCGGTGGTACATATAAAGCACCCACTACACTCTCAGAATGGTTGGTGTTTGGAAGGGCATCCATCTGTAGAAACTTTGCTAAATCAGATTGGAGCCTGGTGCAGCCTCCCAGCTTGTCAGTTCTCTGTCAAACCAGCCAACCCATGCCAGCATGGAAAGTGGACATTAAATGACATCTATGATGATGATGATGATGACGATGATGATGATGATGATGATGATGATGATGATGAAAAACCCAAAGGTATATGTACTAATTAAATTTTCTGAAGAAGAAGAATGATAAAAAGAATATTCAGTATAATACTTATATAAATTTTAGTAGTTAGCCTGCTGCCAGGATACAATATTTCTCGACTATCTGGAATGTTTGTTAGAAGTAATTACCTTGGTAACGTAATTCGGTTATGTTACCTAGGCAATGTAATCAGCAGTGGAGGTGGCTGGCATATATATATGATAAGGCTGTAATAAGGAAGACATAATTATTGAACCATCGTATACACCTATTAACCATTTCATTAGAATTCTATAGCTTATGAATTTTGAGGAGAACATAATTATTGATACATGAGCATTAAAAAGTGTTTTATTTCACTTGAACAATATTTTGAAAGGGAAGGGGAAAAAAAAATGTAAAACCCCTTTGTTGGAAAAACTTTAACCAGAGAGGTTTTGTAGGAAAAAAGGTTTTGTTGTATTTTGTCCCATGGGAATTTTTGCCAAGAACCCCCAGATATGGTATTTGTTTTGGAAATAATTCATGTACTTAGCTTTCAAGGATTCAATTATTTCATTTGCACGTTTGGCAGAGATAGTATTTTGTGCCTATAGAGTTTTCCAGAATACAAGTCGATGTAGTTTTTGGTGAAAACATGTAGTGTAAACATTCAAACACTGTCACTATCTTATCAAATCTTACTGCATTTCACATGGAGATTTTGGTCCTCCAAAGTTCTCGTAGTACATTAGCTGCCCATCTTGGTCTGGAAAATTTGACTTGTACACCAGATAATACGTTATTTTGCTATCCATTTGGTTAAGCACTCTCATGAAGGTTTTTGTTGTATAGCTCTGTATTAACCCTTTCGTTACCGTATTTATTTTGAGATGCTCTGTTTTTCTTTCCATTAATTTTAAATATAACAAAGAATTTAGTAAAATACCTTAATTACCATTAAGCTAGTGTTAGGAACATAAATTGTGACTAAGATTTGGTGGAAGATTTTAATTCAAAATTTAAGAAAACAAGGCATTTATACTACAGAACCAGAGGTGGTTTTGGCCGGGTTGGTAACGAAAGGGTTAACCTTTATCTGGTAGACCTTTTATGAAAGGCAGTCCAGCTGTAACCATCTTTTTTTAAGGGCTATGTACAGCTGTATTATCTACTATCTCCTCAATATTTAAGGTATGGCTGTGGTGGTGGATTGGTAGAGTCAGTAGACAGTTGGATATAATACTTCAGTGTTTGTTCCAGCTCTCTGCTCTTTGAGTTCAAATCCCATCTAAGTCAACTTTGCCTTTTATCCTTTTAGGCTTGATAAAAAAAAAAGTCCCAATCTAGGGCATTGCAATGTTAGAACTGTTAAACCTTCTGAGAGGATGCCTTGCACTATGCATTCTGACAGCAACAATCACGATGACACTGGTGCCATACTGTATCAACCCTTACTTGTCCTATGAGCATCATCGGTGACAGGGAGAAGGGAAACCTACATGTATCAGCAGTTGCTAGTTGACCTGTGCCATTGAGAGGAACTTTCCCTGTACAGAAAGCCACAGTCAGTCACAATCAAACAAGGCCCTAGTAAGAGGGTATGATTTGAAGAAGGTTCCGTTGCTGTTTCTAGCATGTTGGTTGGCCAGATATCTTGGCTGTATAACTTAGTTTTACTTCTGCATCAAGTCTTTTTAAAACATCAAGTTCAATATCCAGTGTAATCCCTTTCTGCTTCCTTTTCTGTACTACTATTTTATGGTTTACTTGATAGCTTCTTTCCAGGCGTCTTAAATTGAAGGCAAATTCAACAGCAATGGTGATTAATTATCCACAACGAATATGTAATAAAACCAAATTGACCTCGGAAAGATTTGCTTTGTGAGAACAGAAAATGGTTTTATTCCCATTGATGTAATAATGAAAATGAGATGAAAAGGTGAAGGACTGAGAATGAGAAAGTTCTGTATGATAACAGTTAGATTAAGGGGCACCTGATTTTATAGGTAATTCACTCCTTGCATATCTGACAACATAAACACACTCACACACAGGTGTACATGCTGCTATCTCTTGTAGTCAGTTGGATTGGAAAGTTGGTGGGTTGATAGTAGAGCTGATGTCTAAATGTATGTTATTGTTTGTTTAAAAGGATTTCCACTTGCTGCTTTGCTGTAATGATAATTATGTTGGTAGCATGTGTGTGTGTGTGGTGTGTGCGTGTATGTGTGCAGACTAAAGTAGTTTCCTGTTGGAAATCATAGCTGTGATGTTCATGATTGCCCCAAGGATATTACCAATGGTATCAAAGTCAAGTTGAATAGGTTGAACACAGAATCAAAACCCTGGTCATATAAAGGCTTGTCATGATCTTCAATCTCCTCACCCCACCATTTCCCCTCCACAACAATGTAAAATGATGTGAAAGGTGAGAGACGAGTTGACTAATAATAATGATGATAATAATGATAAACTGGATGGTAGTTTTATTTGGTGATAAGAAGTCTTGTTTATTAGTCTTAACGGCTAACTAAATTAAAATTTGTCCTTCGTTATTGTTACTGAGGTGTCAGATTTATAGGTTGAGAGACAAAATGCTGACTTTATATAATGTGTGACAGATTATGAAAAATAAAGTATCTCCTTTGAAATGAAAAAATAAAATTAGTATGAGTACATGCTAAAATCTGCAAAATTTAAAGTTCTGTGGATAGGGTGTTAGGAAAACATCTGACAACCAAATGGAAGGTTAAATAAAAGCAGATGACAGTTTAACTCAAAGAATTCATAGATGAAAAGCAAACATGTAATTTATTTACAGCCAGATTTTAATGTAATATTTTTTCCCTATATTTTAAAAACCTGCTATTTTCTCATGGAATTAGATTTTGTTTGTATGTTGTAGAATTTACTTGTCTAACACCAATGTAAACAAATAGCAAATTCTGGTTCTGACTGAAATCAATAAATTTTGGAGGAAAACACACACACACTCACACATGTGTGCACATACACACACACACACAGTTGCTTTTCCACTACATGTATTATTCTGTAATAGCAGCAGCAACAGCAAGCTTGCTAGCTTTCTTTAATTGCTACTTTACTGGCTAGCTGGCTACCTAACAGTGTTGCCATTGAAATTTACTAATTTAAAGCCTTTCGCTCTGAGATACTGGGCAAAAATATACTACCTTTGTGTGTGTGTGTGTGTGTGTGTGTGCGTGTGCGTGCACATCTTGTATGCTCAATATAGCAACCAGGTATCTACACAAGCCTAAGTTCATTTGTGTCTTTAAAACATGACCACTCTATGGAATATTTAGAGGAATACCTGTTTAAAATTAACAGCAAAATCATCCCTAAAATAATAATTATTTCAAATTTTTCCCACAAGGGCAGTTTGGGGGAGGTGGTGATGAGTTGATTGCATTGACCCCAGTGTTCAACTGGTACTTATTTTATCGAACCTGAAGGGATGAAAGTAAAGCCAACCTTGGCGAAATTTGAACTCAGAACAGAAAGACAGACAAAATACCGCCAAGCATTTCACCCGGCGTGCTAATGTTTCTCATTTCTTTATTGCCCACAAGGAGCTAGACATAGAGGGGACAAACAAGGACAGACAAAGGGATTAAGTCGATTACATAGACCCCAATGCGTAATTGGTACTTAATTTAGCAACCCCAAAAGGATGAAAGGCAAAGTCGACCTCGGCGGGATTTGAACTCAGAACGTAATGGCTGACGAAATACCGCTAAGCATTTCGCCTGGCATGCTAACGATTCTGGCAACTCACCGCCTTATTATCCCTAAAATAATAATAACCATTATAATCTTTAGATTAAGTAAATAAGTCACATGTATGAGAGAGAGAGAGAGAGAGAGAGAGAGAGAGAGGGAGGAAAGTGCTATTCTAGAATTCTTTGACCTGCCTCTCTGTAGTCATCAAGTCTTTTTCAACCAACTCTCTGTCATCTCTAAAATTCAAACTGCATGTACACAGGTGTGTAATGTAACTATAGTCTTCCAGCACTGTTCAAGCTAATGGTTAACTCCCCCTCTTGTAGAAACTAACTATAAATTGAGAATCAAGGTAAAAAAACACACTCCGAGGGACTATCTTAACACTTGGGCCTATACCCAGTCACACATATGACAGGATTCTTTTTGTTTCCATCTACTATGTCTACTCAAGGCTGGATGCATTTCCTGTCACAAACTGTCATTTGTTTTCAAATAAGTTAATATATTCTCCATGGCTGGACATGTTTTTACAGAAGATTGGAAACAAACAACACTGCTTGTATGATGGTGACACTTGCTTACAACTGTCATACAACTTTGAGACATGTGTGTGTGGCTTATACCCATGTGGTCACTTATGCACTTGCAATTTTTTTAAAAATCGATTTTTAATCAGCATTGATATTTTAAAAATTGTAAAATTTCGCACTAGCTACCGTGACATCTATTTGATGAAAAATGTTTCATGGTATAAACAGATAACTTATTAATGATAATCTATTTAGTATTTACTAATTCTTCATTTCAATATGAATTGTTTTAATTTGTTAAAACTTAGTATTTCAATTTGTTGTTCTAATTTCCAAGCTTCTCAGGTTTTAAATAGGTAAGTGCATTTTATTTCTCGAACACAATTTAGGCATTTTGTGCACTAGCCGTCATAACATCAATTTCACGAAATCTACCCCAAAGCGTAAAAGTTCACCATTTTACACACATGCACAAAAATGACGACATGAGTTCGCTACCAGACTGAGCTCATTGTTTTGTCAAATTGGTCCTACCGATTAATATAGATTTAAAATTTTTGAAAAATATCAAAATTTGACAAAAAATGTTTCATGGCTATAAAGAGACATCTTATTAATGGTAATTAATTAAGCATTGTTTTGATTTGCTAAAACTTGTTATTTCAATTCATTGTTTTAATTCCTTAGCATTTCAGATTTTAAATAGGGAAGTGCATTTTATTTCTCAAGCATTTTCTATTCAGTATTTCACGTATAGATCTACTTACTAACAATCAAATTCCATTTATACAAACTACTACTCCTTATATACAAGATTTACCTTATCGGTACACCTCCTCTTAACTTGCGAATACTTTGGAGTTCAGATTTGCGTTAAGTTACAACATGAACCTTAACTCTTATAGAAGGTCCAGGATTTTATATCAGTCTTGTAAAACAGGGGATATTCTCATGTGAGCCTCAGCTTACTTAAAAAGTCAGGACTTCTTATCCACCATATTACTCATGCAAAAGGGATTTTAGTGCTCAGATTGGATAACCCGTGTTATTTTGTCAAAACACAAAACATGCAGTTTTAACACCCTAACTTGAGTGGATTTCGTACACGGAAACTGAAAGAAGACTGTCGTATATATGTGTATATTTCTGTGTGTGTGTGTGTGTCTGTGTTTGTACCCCCTACCATTGCCTGACTACCGATGTTGCTGTGTTTACATTCCTGTAACTTAGCGGTTTGGTAAAAGACACTGACAGAATGAGTACTAGGCTTGCAAAGAATAAATTCTCTGGTTGATTTGTTTGACCAATGGCGGTGCCTCAACATAGCCACAGTCACATGACTGAAACAAGTAAAACAATAAAAAACTATGCCATTTTAATCCTGAGCTAGGCCGGGTATCTCTCTGCTAGTGTATGTGTGTGTGTGTGTATTTGTGTCTGTTTCCCCTCCACCATCACTTGACAACCAATGTTGGTGTGTTTATATCCCCGTCACTTAGTGGTTCGGCAAAAGAGGTCAATAGAATAAGTACTGGGATTACAAAGAATAAGTGTTGGGGTTGATTTGTTCGACTAAAGGCAGTGCTCCAGCATGGCCGCAGTCAAATGACTGAAACAACTAAAAAAAAAAAAAAAATTAAAAGAATAAATATACCTTTCAGGATGTGTAGATTATGATTATGCTGGAATTTAATGTGGAAGGACAAAATGGTAGACATGCACACATACATACTGATGCATATCACAATTTTTTCAGAATTTCAAGCTTCACTTTCATCATCATCATCATCTAACGTCCACTTTCCATGCTAGCATGGGTTGGACGATTTGACTGAAGACTGGTAACCCAGATGGCTACACCAGGCTCCAATCTGATTTGGCAGAGTTTCTACAGCTGGATGCCCTTCCTAACACCAACCACTCTGAGATTGTAGTGTGTGCTTTTACATGCCACTAGCATGAAGGCCAGTCAGGAGGTACTGGCAACAGCCACGCTCGAAATGGTGTATTTTACGTGTCACTGGCACAAGTGCCAGGAAGGCGACGTTGGTAACGGTCACGCTCGATTGGTGCTATTTACGTGCCACCGGCACGAAATCCAGACTGCTGGTGCTCTGGCAACGATCACGCTCGGACGGTGCTCTTAGTGATTTACTGGTACTGGTGCCATCACGATTTCGCTTTCGCTTGCCCCAACAGGTCTTCGCAAGCCGAGTTTAGTGTATCATTTAATATCCATTTTCCATACTGGTATGGATTGGACAGTTTGACAAAAGCTGACCAGCTGAAGAGCTATCTGAACCCCATGTCTGTTTTGGATTGGCTTCTACGCCTAGGTGCCCTTCCTAATGCCAACCACTTCACAGAGAGTACTGGTTGCTTTTATGCAGCACCAGCGTGAGCACTTTTACGTGAAACCAGTACGAGTGCTTTTTACATGGCACCAGCAGCCATGGGTCCGCAAAATTAGGAATGCTCAGATGAAGAGGGATGTAGGGGACATGCTTGTGTGCAAGGACAACCATGATATCACTTAGCGTGACGTGTCTTCTCGAGCATAGCAAGCCACCAAGTGTCTCAGTCTCTGACCGTACCAGCACAGTTTGGTTACAGTCATCACATGATCATACCATCACATGTGTGAGGTGTATCAGTATGTATGTGTGAGCACCGACCAATTTTTGTTTCGCATATTAAATTTTGATATAATTGTAATCTGCACCATCCGAAAGGCATTTGTAGAAAATTTCACTCAAAAATTCTCCTATTTCTGAAAGTTTTGAGGAAACAAATCTGACTTCTCTGAATTTTCCGAAACTCCCCTGCCCACCTCAGAAAAATTGTTTCCACTACAGATTCCAGTTTAATTGGAATCTACGCCATCTAAAGTGACTTTGTAGAAAATTTCATTAAAAAATACCCTTTTTTCTGTAAGTTATGAGGAAACAAAGTTGTGGGGCATACTTATGTAAGTATGCTTTTATAACATTCACTGTCTTTAGCTTTGCTTTTTCACACTCCTAAAGTCTCTCTCTCCCCTCTCTACTTCAACCCTCCCTCTAGTCCACCCTCTCCTTCCTCCTCTCTCACCCCTCTCTCTCTCTCTCTCTCTCTCTCTCTGTTACTCTCCTCCTGCCGCCTTACTGCCTTGTTCTAATTTCTCTATTGTATTTTGTTCTTTCAAAACCCATATGTGCTGAGCAAGTGTGTGTGTGCTTGCGTGTTTGTGTGTGTGTGTGTGTGTGTGCGTGTGTGTATTTGTCTAGTGTCTTAAAAATATAAATCTTAGTTCTCTAAAGTGAAGAGACTATTTTCCTTGTTTTCTTATGGCTAACATGTCAAGCAGTGAAGCTAAAGTAAGCCTTTCATTTATTATTGTTGTTGTTGCTATTGATATTATTATCATCATCACCATTGTTTGTTTTGTTTCACACACACACACACACACACACACACACACACACACACACACACACACACACACACACACACACACACACACACACACACACACACGTGTTGCACTTCATTGTCTATGTGTTGTGATGTAAGACATTATATAAATGAAACTGTATTTTGTTGTTGTTGTTGTTTAATTTGAGGACACATCTATGATCAAACACATTCTAGTTATAACCACTGGTCTTTTTCTTTTGAGTGTGGGTGGGGGGACACACACACACACAATAATACCTAGAAATAATTATGACAGTGGAATAAAATTAAAAATTTCTGCATAGAAACACTATCCTTGTTAGTCAGTTATCACCAAATGTGCCTTTCATCTTTTAAGATGGTCGATTTATTCTTTCTAGCAAATCAAGCAGCCATAAATTTGGTTCAAATCTTGTTCTGTAATATATTATCTTTTTCTCCCCACCCTTGTTTCTTGTTTTTGTAACTAGTAAATATTGTATGCTTATGCATACTTAATAAATTCAGTTTCAACCATTTATACAGTATAGTGGGGGTATGTGGCTTAGTGGCTAGGGTGTTGGACTCATGGTTGTAAGATTGTGATTTCAATTTCTGGACTGGGTGATTCATTGTATTCTTGAGTGAGTAATCCTGCGATGGACTGGTGTCCCATCCAAGTGGGGAATATATACGCCACAAAAATGGGGAAACCAGCCCTCGTTAGCCTAGTATGGCTCAAGAAGGAAAAATTTATTACTATTTTATTTATATGGTAGATTCAATTTGTACATGGTTAAATAACCTTCACTAGTCATTCTCTCATTACCCATTCTAGTCTTCTTGCAAAAACAAAAAACAAAAAAACTGATTGGTTGTGCCTACTTTTACACATTGACAGACTTGGGGGCAAGTGTCTTCTACCTGCCATAGCCCTGGGTGACCCTGAAGGCGGAAACTACTGTGAAAACCTTCCAGTGAGGTCGTACATGTTCTTGGATTGTATATGTGGTCCAGAGTCTAGTTTAACACCACCACCTGAATGGATCCTGAGTGCCTTTAGTAAGGTCAACACTAGTGCAGGCATTTCGGGCGCCACTTAGCACTCGGTTTAGCGAAAAAAACCTGCGAGAGAGTTGTGGGCACCAGCTTTCCTTCTCGGAGTAATCTATGCAGAAACAACAACAAAAACTGTTTGAAATACTTGCTGGCACAGGTGTGTTGTGAAGAAATTTACTTTGCAACCGTGTGGTTTTGGGTTCAGTCTTACTACATGGTATCTTGGGCAAGTGTCTTTGTTCTACTGTAGCCTGGGGCTAAACAATGCCTTGTGAGTGTATTTGGTTGGCAGAAACCATGTAGTAGCGCATAGTGTATACGTGTGTGTTGTGTGTGTGTGTGTGTGTGTGTGTGTGTTTTTGTCCCTTTCCTCAATCACTTGGCAACTGGTGTTGATTTGTTTTTCCGTTACTCAGTTGTTCTGCAAAAGAGATCCATTGAAATTAAGTACGGTGGTGGTAGTGTGTGTGTGTGTGGGGGGGGGGGGGGAGCTTAAAAAGAAAAAGATGTGCTGGAGTTGATTTATTTGTTTTATTTCAGTCCAGTGACTGAAGTAATAAAAAAGAGGCAAGAAGATAAAGAATTACTTATTGCCTTCCACTGATAAGAGGAGTATATTGTCATTGCTATTTAACCCTGAGAAAGTTCCAGCCATAGTAATCTCACTCCTGTCTTTTGTGGTATCATTTATCTCTAAGACTAAATTGCTTCATGTAATTCTAGATATTGTCTTTCTGCTAGCTTCTTGATAATATTTTCACATTTGATTCCAATTCAGCAGCCCATCTGTAAGAAAACATTGCAAACAATGAATGAAATGAACTTTGAAAAAAAAAAAATTGTATAAATAAAAGGGCATTCACACCACTGATTTTGTTGTCTCATAACATCCAGAAAAATGGATACTTTTTAGCAAAATTTTCTACAAATGCCACTTAGATGTTGTGGCTTCGTAGTATATAGGGATTTATGGGAAAGAATATTTGTAAGAGGGTGGAGAGAGAAGTTTCAGAAAATTCACATGATCTGACTTCCAGGAAGACGGGTATCTTTTAATGAAGATTTATACAAATCCCTTTCAAACAACATAAATTATGATTATAAAGAAATTTGTAGGGAAAATTTTTTCAGGGATTTTCCTCATTTTTTTTAAACCACAGCCTTCGAAATGATGTGGTTGAGGGGCATCTTTGCTTTGAAAACTCAGTTTTTTTTACACCTCCTTCCCTCATCATCCCACTCTGGACATATTTTGGCCAATTTATTTTGCACTTTAAAACCATGGGAGGAGCATTTTCGGTAAAAGAAAAAAAAAATTGTTACTATTTTCAGAGGGAAATGTGAGTGATATCAGGGCGATTTGGCTGTTGTTTCTAGCTCATCCAAAGACAGCCCTCCTCGTTTCTTTATCACTCTTGCATGTATTGATCTTTTTCAATATATATATATGTATGTATACATATGCACAAATGTATATATATACATGGAACAGCCATGCTACATGGCAGTGAAACATGGGCTGTAACTGCTGAGGACATACGTAAGCTCGCAAGGAATGAAGCCAGTATGCTCCGTTGGATGTGTAATGTCAATGTGAATACCCGTCAGAGTGTAAGTATCTTGAGAGAAAAGCTGAACATTAGAAGCATCAGTTGTGGTGTGCAAGAGAGACGATTGCGCTGGTATGGACATGTGGTGAGAATGGATGAGGATAGCTGCGTGAAAAAGTGCCACACCCTAACAGTTGAGGGAACCTGTGGAAGAGGTAGGCCCAGGAAGACCTGGGCTGAGGTGGTGAGGCAAGACCTTCGTACATTGGGCCTCACC
>NC_068992.1:14495666-14497892 GCF_001194135.2 Octopus bimaculoides
GTGCCACCCGCACAAGAACCAGTCCAGGGGCACTGGCAACGATCTTACTTGGCTTGCCGGGTCTTCTCACGCACAGCCCATTTCCAAAGGTCTCGGTCCGTAGTCATCGCCTCGGTGAGGCCCAATGTACGAAGGTCTTGCCTCACCACCTCAGCCCAGGTCTTCCTGGGCCTACCTCTTCCACGGGTTCCCTCAACTGTTAGGGTGTGGCACTTTTTCACGCAGCTATCCTCCTCCATTCTCACCACATGTCCATACCAGCGCAATCGTCTCTCTTGCACGCCACAACTGATGCTTCTAATGTTCAGCTTTTCTCTCAAGATACTTACACTCTGACGGGTATTATCGATGTATATAGATATAGGTGTATACATGTATATGTGTAGATGTATATATATATATAGATGTACATGTAATATGTACGCATATATATACACATATATATATATACACATATATACACACCCCACACACACACATAAGTGCTGGTGTGGCTGTGTGGTAAGAAACTTGGTTCCAAAACACATGCTCCTGGGTTCAGTACCACTGTGTGATGACTTGGCATGTGTCTCCAGAGATTTTGATCCTTCTAGGAGCTTTCGTCTGTTCAGGAGCTGTGATCCAGCCTCATTTTTGCATCACATCTGTAACCTCCATGTATGCAAGAGCAGCCATCATGATATTGTTCAACATTGCTGCTAAAATTGCTGGCCTTGATAGTGAGTCTACTGTTGCTTGTTATGGACCTTAGTTTACAGTATAGATTCATAAAAGCAGTCATATCTAACTGCCAGTGCATATGCAGACATAATAGTCACTGCAATGTCTATAATTAGTTATTTAATCACATATTTTGATAACCTCATTTACCTTCATTATCATTTCTATCATCATCATCATCATCATCATCATCTGACATCCGCTTTCCATGCTGGCATGATTTGGATGGTTTGACTGAAAACTGGTAAGCTGGAGTGCTGCACCAAGTTCCAGTCCAATTTGGCAAGGTTTCTACAGCTGGATGCCCTTCCTAATATGCCAACCACTCCCAGAGTGTAGTGGAACGATATACCTGCATTTGCTACCCCATCATGGTTACCCAGCCAGAAGAATTCGTACGTTTGTTCTTTGCCTGTGTTGGGTCTGGCTGAGGTACTCTCCTGCATCTTGTCT
The DNA here is from genome assembly GCF_001194135.2 of Octopus bimaculoides. Lineage (NCBI taxonomy): Eukaryota > Metazoa > Mollusca > Cephalopoda > Octopoda > Octopodidae > Octopus > Octopus bimaculoides. The sequence goes on from NC_068992.1 coordinate 14,496,840, forward strand.
CTTGTACACAGCCCTCTCTACCAAACTCCACCCTGTCCCACTTCCATCATCTGTAAAAATTCTCAGCTTTAATCTTATCAACGTTGATGGCGACAGCTTTAAAGTTTTGAACCTGACACAGATAATGCAGAAGAGTTGGGGGGTCAATCCTGTTAGTGAATGGGGTGCTTGTTATCTGTTTCCTGCATTTGTAATAAAGAGAGTTCATGTGACCATCTGATAACATTTATACCCACAATTGCTTGTTTTTTTATCTATAGTTAATCGTTTTGCTGTTTATTCCTTCATTTGCCAATGATCTATGACAGATACCGGCTGTTACCTGTTATTTCTTACATTTGCAACTCAAATTCTGAGGAAAATGCAAATGGTATTCAACATTGAGTATCATCATCACCATCATCACCATCATCTTAATGTCCACTTCCAAGCTTGCATGGACTGAATTTTCTTGAGGGGGATTTTCTACAGCTAGATATCCTTCATGTCTCCAACCCTCATCTATCTCCACGTAAGGTAATATTTCCCCATGGCCAGACTTATTTTCACAGAACATTGGAAATGAAGGACATGACTTTTATGATGGCGACAATCATTTACAACTGTCCCATGATATCAAGGCAAAGTGACAGTAACACACACTCACACATACACTCATATTATATATATATATATATACATATATATATATATAAGTGAGCCAAGGATGGAGAAAGTTGACATGGAGAAAGCCTTTGACAGGGTCCCCCGATCCCTTATCTGGTGGTCAATGAGGAAACTTGGGATAGAAGAATGGTTAGTGAGAGCTGTGCGAGCCATGTACAGAGATGCTGCCAGTAAGGTGAGGGTTGGAAATGAGTACAGCAATGAATTCCGGGTAGAGGTAGGGGTCCACCAAGGTTCCGTCCTCAGCCCCCTCTTATTTATCATAGTCCTCCAGGCAATCACAGAGGAGTTCAAGACAGGTTGCCCCTGGGAGCTCCTCTATGCTGATGACCTTGCCCTAATTGCGGAGTCACTATCAGAACTAGAGGAGAAGTTTCAGGTGTGGAG
>NC_068992.1:14498058-14498645 GCF_001194135.2 Octopus bimaculoides
TGAAAGTGTAGCTGCTAGAATAAGAATAACCTGGGCAAAGTTTAGAGAGCTCTTACCCCTGCTGGTGACAAAGGGACTCTCACTCAGAGTAAAAGGCAGACTGTATGACGCATATGTACGAACAGCCATGCTACATGGCAGTGAAACATGGGCTGTAACTGCTGAGGACATACGTAAGCTCGCAAGGAATGAAGCCAGTATGCTCCGTTGGATGTGTAATGTCAATGTGAATACCTGTCAGAGTGTAAGTATCTTGAGAGAAAAGCTGAACACTCATTATGACTGTGGCCATGCTGGAGCACCACCTTTAGTTGAACAAATCGACCCCAGGACTTATTCTTTGTAAGCATAATACTTATTTTACCGATTCTTTTGCCAAACTGCTAAGTTAGAGGGACATAAACACACCAACATCATTTGTCAAGCAATGGTGGGGGGAGACAGACAGACACACAAACACACACACACATACATATGTAAACGATGGGTTTCTTTCAGTTTCTGTCTACCAAATCCACTCACAAGGCTTTGGTCAGCCCGAGACTATAGTAGACAACACTTGCCCAAGGTGCCATGCAGTGGGACTG
>NC_068992.1:14498655-14504210 GCF_001194135.2 Octopus bimaculoides
TGGTCAGCCCGAGACTATAGTAGACAACACTTGCCCAAGGTGCCATGCAGTGGGACTGAACCCAGAACCATGTGGTTGGGAAGCAAGCTTCTTACCACACAATCACGCCTGCACTTATATATTTTAAAGATTTTTTTTTTATTTGATAAGAATTTTACATCTATGGTTTGGTTGCTTCCTTTTGGCATCTGTAAATAAGTTAACCAAATATAAAATCCCTTCCACTCTACAGATATCTTGTATTGAGTACCTTCTACTTAACGGTGGCTACCCATGCCTCCTACTCATACTCAATAGAAGGTGCTCTTTATACCTGTGAGTCACATGATCTTATTAGAGAAGATACCACAAAAACGTTCTCAGTGTACTCTATAAAGGAGTCAGTGTTAGGAAGGACATCCAGCCATAGAAACCATGCCAAAGCAGACACTGGAACATTTGCCGTCCCTCAGTTCCATTGAATCCTGTTAAACTGTCCAACTCAAACCAACATGGAGCATGGCTGTTAAACAATGATGAGGATATATATGTATTTTAATCAGCTTGACCGCTGGTGTTGGTTTGCTTACTTCCCCATAACTTAGTGGTTTGGCATAAGAGACCGATAAAACACTGAGGACAATTTGTTTGACTAAACTCTTCAGGGTGTGTCCAGCATGATCACAGTTCAGCTACTGAAACAAATAAAAGATAAAATATATAGTATTTTTTATTCTTGTGTGTGGATTATTGAACGGTAGAGTTGGTAGACTATAAATGCAATGTAATATTGACTTGCAAAATCTTTTATAAAAATTTCAAGGAAATAACTGTTGCCATTGAAAACTCACTGAATTTTACAACTGGTCTTTTGAACTGCCTAACAACAAAAAGCCATTAAAGAACGCTGCATGTGTGGAAGTCAATAGGCAAGGGAAGAGAAGAAAAAGGCTTGGTTCTTTATTGATTTACTGATTGTAGCATATTAAATACCTACCTGCCCAATATGGAGACATACATGCAAGTGACTTTGCTCAGGGCTTCTCATTGGTGCTATGAATGTATGGATGCATTCTTCCATGCATATATGGTGCCAGTGATGGACCCTGTGTGAGGTCACTTGACATGTTAAAATTAGCAGCTAATTCTTCCTGAAACTACACCCTATGTATGTACTATCTTAAAATGAGAATGTATTGGATGGGGTCAGCTGCTGTAAAATATGACTGAACACCGATCAAGAGGGGGGCTGCGGTGGTGGTCACAGTTGGATCACTTTTGATTATATGTCTGCTTGAATGTATCTGACTTGGTGGCTAAGTAACGATGATAGAGACTTGTGTGTATGTGTGTGTGTGTTCATATGCAAGTGCATGTACACAGTCGAATCACTTCAAGGTCACTTGCATTTAGAATGCTATCTTTCTTTTCTCCTTTCCCATCACTTTTAGCTTTAGCCGTGACCATAGATATATATATATGGGTGTTGTGTGTGTGTGTGTGTGTGTGTGTGTGTGTGTGTGGTGGGGGAAATAGGGCCATTGGGTTTGAAAGCAGTGTGGCCTTATTGTGTTTGTTCTCTCTTTCTCTGATGACACATTTTAGCAAACAATTCAGATGGTAAAGCAAAATAAACTAAACTAAACTAAAATAAAAATAAAAAAAATGCTTGTCAATGGTGAGTTGCTGATCAAAGCTGTACTGATGTTGTAACAAAATGGATTGTGTAGGGTGGCAGGGAACAGTCAAAGTCAGAAATAGAATTACTGATTTCAAATAAAGGGAATATGTGTACAGAATGTTGTCATTATCAATGAGTAACCACATACGTAATGGGCACTCACTATACATGCCTCCCCTTGTTCAGTGCTTTGCCTACCATTAACGTATGTTCATGCATTCATTTGGCAACAGTGTAGTTGAATGGTTAAGGATTCTGCTTTGCAATTTTAAGGTCCTGGGTTTGATCCCTGTGTGTGGCATCTTGGATGATTGTTTTTTACCGTTGCCTTGTGTATTTCTTATAAAACTCAGGAGGAAAATAATTTGTGTATGGAGATAGAAGATTCCACTTTTTTCAGAGGAAAGGTCGGTTGGTGAACAGCGTGAAAGACTTACTGCTATAGTACATTGATGCCCGGAAAAAAACAAAGCATATTTGTTTTGTTTCACCTTCATGCTTTGATTAATGTTAATTTTTAATCTAATAAAGACTTTAATATTGATTAAATGTATTTGTTGCTGATTATAGATAAGATAAAATCATAACAATAACAATAAATCTTATAGTTGTAAAATAAGGCATTTTGAAACTACATAAACGTCAACAACAAAAAAGCTAGCTGCGGACCCATAGCTTTTTTGGTCTTTTAGATACTGGTGCACTTTCAACACCGGTGTGATTTATGTGTGGATAAAGCCAAAATTTTCCCCAAAATTTGGCTCTGCAGCTTAAATACCAATGTGTTTTATAGACTTAATAGTTGACAGGTTTTGCCAAACAGCCATCTAGAGAGAAATATTTAGATGTATTAATGCCATAGTTAGCAATTATGGAAACATAAATGTGATGCAATAATTGCGAGGAATTGCGTATAATTTGCACTTTTAGATGATGATTTAAAACTTCTTAATATTTTGGAGTGGAGGTAATTGTCCTAAATTGGCCTGATACAGATTTACCATATGGGGTCTGATCCTCTGCCTGAGGCTTCCATTAAGGATACACATGTTTCCGGAATACTCAACCACTTATGAATTCTTTCTTTTTTCTTGCTTTATTTATTTACTGATTCCATTGAGTTTGATGCGGCCATGCCAACCTTTTTTGCCTGGCCAGAGAGTTCTTTTCTTATTAAGAAATTCTTCAACTTCCTTCTTTTCTTTCCTTCTTTCTTTCTCTCTCTCTCTCTCTTTCTTCTTTGCTTCATTCTTTCTTTCTCTCTCCCTCTCTCCTTTATTTCTTTCCCTTCTTTCTTTCTTTCCCTTCTTTCTTTCTTTCTTTCTTTCTTTCCTTCCTTTTTTCTTTCCCTCTTTCTTTCTGTCTGTCTGTCTCTGTCTGTCTGTTGTACCAATTAGCTTGGTGCAGCCATGGCTGGCCTTTTTTTTTCTTTGTTTAGCCAGAGAGTTTCTCAGTCAGTAGATTTCAGTTTATGAATCCATTATCATTAGGGTCGTGAAACATGATAGCTGGCCACAATGCAGCAGTAAATATATTCTGATAATTCTTTTTGCAACTGCTGGTAGTTACCAATTTAAATCAATCTCATCTCAATAATGACCAAATTGACCTAATTTAACTTTGGGTAGAATATACTGTCTATGAATGTTTATGTGTGTCTATAATACATTATCTACATATCTGAGTACGCGTGTGTGTGTGTGTGTGTATGTATGTATGTATGAGAAGATTATAAAATTCTTGTGTGTCATTAACTTTATGCATGCTTACATATAGTTTTATGATCTTCCCCATATATATTTTCACTTTAATGAGAATTAGCCAATAGTTTTTGTGGAGTACATGTGTATAAAACTTTTGCAAGAAGAACAACAATATAATTTAGAAGTTTTGGCCTGCTAAGCTTTTATCAAACCATTACTACACTTGGGTTCCTTTTAGCTTTGTGCAGTTTTCAATGAGTTTGTTTTTCTGGGGTAGGTGCAGCTCTGTAGGAAATAGTTAATTAGGCTTGATATGTGTATGTCTGGGAAATGGATTATAGGCTGTGGACAGGAGTATCGGATTGGAGTCATGAGATTGCTTGTATAAAAAAAAAGCTGGTTTTTGGTTGTGTTTCATGATTCACAAGGTTTCTAGTAGTATCTATAGGGGATTTCTTGTAGTTTTTCAGCATGTTTATCTATATTCATATTATATTGTCTTAGACACATGCATAAGTGTAACTGTAGGGCATCATACCTGTTTGTGTGTGTGTATATCTGTATTCCTCCCCATGCATACTGACATATATGTATATTGTATGCATAAACAATCATGTATGCAAACTTGTACACACATATAATTATTCAAACACCCAGCCATATGTATATCTATCAGTGTGTATGTATACATATATATGTGTGTATGTGTATATCGTAAATGAAAGATGGAAGATGGAATATATGAGAATTTATTATAAATCATGACAATTGTTTCGACACATCTAGCATTGGTCCTTCACGGCGGGGAGGGACACTTGACAACTGGTTCAGGAGCATCCGGCAGTGCATATGTATCTCATCGGGTGATAAATAGACATAACTCATCATCATCATCGCTTGATATCCATCTTCCATGCATGCATAGGTAGGACGGTTGACAGGAGCCAGCTAGGTAGAAAAACTACCCTAGGCTACTGTGTCTGTTTTGGCAGGGTTTTTTCGGCTGGATACCCTTCCTAACACTAACCACTCTGAGGAATGGACTCAGTGCTTTTTATGTAGCACTAGCACAAGCGAGGTTAGTTTTGGCATGATTTCTACAGCTGGATGACCTTCCAAATGCCAACCACTTTGCAGTGTGGACTGGATGCTTATTACGTGGCATCAGCACTGGTAGGATAACCAAGTAACTCGCAAGACAAGGAATTATTAGAGGGGCAGGGGAATTTGAGGAGGGGAACTTGTGTCAGAGGATGAAAGGTTAGAATGTGACAGAGACAGAAAAGTAGAGACAGGTGTCTTGCTATAATGGTGGGGGCATTGGAGGAGGTGGTCCAATATCAGATGATGAAAGGTGAGAGCATGACAGAGAAATAGAGGCGGAAATAGTTGTCTTGCTATAGAGGGGGTACATGGTTACCTAGTGAGAGGGAAAGAAAGAGAAGAAAGATAGAGGGAGAGGGAAAGGAAAGAGAGATGGAGAGAGGTATAAGAAAGAGGACAGAAACAGGTATTCTGATGTAAAGGAGATATTTGGTTATCTAGTCAGAGGAAAAACAAGAGGAGAGAGAGAGAGAGATCAAGAATGAGGACAGAGATAGGTGTGCTGCTGTAGAGATTTATGGCTACCCAGCCAGAGAGAGGTGCAAGGGAAAGAGGGAGGGGAAGCAACGAAAGTGTAAGAGAAAGCAGGAGAGAGATGGTGAGGTGCCAGGGTATATGCACAAGTAAAAAAGATCAGAGCATAGATGTGATGCATAGAGTAAGGAAGAGAGAGGTACAGAAGTCGTAATATATGCAATCAGGTGTTGCCAAGAAGGCACAAGTAGGTAGCGGGGATTGCAGTGACTGGCAAAAGCCTGGGTAGACTAAAGATAGAGCTATGGGAAAGTTATAAAATTTTTCTTCAGCCTTGACTGTGTGTAAAGTGGTGGGAGACCCTCTTTCATGTTGCTAGACTTCTTCATCATCATCATCATCGTTTAACGTCCGCTTTCCATGCTAGCATGGGTTGGACGATTTGACTGAGGACTGGTGAAACCGGATGGCAACACCAGGCTCCAGTCTGATTTGGCAGAGTTTCTACAGCTGGATGCCCTTCCTAACGCCAACCACTCAGAGAGTGTAGTGGGTGCTTTTACGTGTCACCCGCACGAAAACGGCCACGCTCGAAATGGTGTCTTTTATGTGCC
>NC_068992.1:14506331-14514133 GCF_001194135.2 Octopus bimaculoides
ATATATATATATATATATATATATATATATATATATATATATAATGCGAGAGAGTTAGGGGTTGAGGGTTCAAAACACAAATATATACATACATATATAACATGCGTGCGCACACTCACACACACACATACACACATACAAATAGGAGACTGTTACCCAAAATTGATAGATACTTTTGAAAGCATACTTTTGCTAGTATTGGTAATAACAGGAAATATGGTGCATACGTAGAATAATTTTCAATTTTTTCAGGAACAGCTAACCCTGAACTACATTATTCCATCTATCCTTCTTTTTTTTTTTTCAAAGAGTGTAATGCTTTATGAGAGGACTGGCCACTATTTCTAGCAACTTGAGTGACAATGTAGGGGCAGCCCCTTCACTGACTCATTATCTATTATAGTTAAAGTGAAGCTGGAGCACTGTTATTTACACTATACTCCATTGATTGAGGTTGATGTGTGTGACAGTATATTTTTAGTTAAGGGTAGGTGAGATGGGGTGGGATGAGAGTGGGGGGCAGGGGATAAAGTTGCTAATTGTCTCTAAATGCTGGAGTAATTGTATGAGTTCTATTTGGGTCTGTCATACAATTAGCTGTGTGCATGATGCTAGTAACAATAATAATAAAACAAAAACAAAAATGTACAGATTGTAGTTTGGTCATTAAGTTGCTGTGCTAGCATATTTTGTTACCAATTAGCTCCAGCTGAACTCTGAATGAATGGAGCTGTGAGCAAAGGTGTTCCAGGCCTTCTAGCTGTGATCATCCGTTGTTCATTGTCTTGGTGATATGTGTAAAACTACAGTATCGAATGTGTCCTTTCCTTAATTTAAGGCAAAACTTAGTAGATATTTCCAGTTGATGACAAGATTTTGAAGATAATCCCATGATTTATGCTTCCCAGTTGCAATGTTGGAGCTGGATGATACTGTTTTGGGGAATGAGTGTCATTTACCATAAGTTCCATATTCTATACATTGTATATGTGGAGGTGCAATGGCCCAATGGTTAGGGCAGCGGACTCGTGCTCGTAGGATCGCGGTTTCGATTCCCAGACCGGGCGTTGTGAATGCTTATTGAGCAAAAATACCTAAAGCTCCACGAGGCTCCGGCAGGGGATGGTGGCGAACCCTGCTGTACTCTTTCACCACAACTTTCTCTCACTCTTACTTCCTGTTTCTGTTGTGCCTGTAATTCAAAGGGTCAGCCTTGTCACACTGTGTCACGCTGAATATCCCCGAGAACTACGTTAAGGGTACACATGTCTGTGGAGTGCTCAGCCACTTGCACGTTAATTTCACGAGCAGGCTGTTCCGTTGATCGGATCAACTGGAAACCTCGACGTCGTAAGCGACGGAGTGCCAACAACATTGTATATAATCTTTTTACACACACACATACAAAATTGCATTCCTTTCTGATTCACTCTCATTTAATGTAAAGTTTCATTTAATCAAGATATCCTTGGCCTGAAGAGGATATATTTACCACTTCTGAGGTTCTGCTGACTGTGAAACACATGTAGCCGGGATCTTATCTACTCCATTTCTTAACTCTTTTCTTATTCACACACCCGGCAACCGTGGTTGCCTACCATGAAATATAAAAAGGACTTTTTTCAGTTTATCGTATTTCGAGACACTAAAAATCCACAACCATCCATCTCAATAAACCACCATAGATCCTGAAGGTTGTTTTTTTTTTCAATATTTACTACAGATTTCTTGAAGCTAACTTTCTTCCTATACCTCAATCTCTGGATCTTACAGTTATATATCACTTGTTCCTATTCTGCTGGAAAACTGTGTGGAAGACACGGAAATGGAGTACATGAAATTAAACTTGTTGCTTTTGCTGCTCAAACTCAGCAGCAAAAATGAGTACATGAAACTTAACAAGTTGATTCAATAGATGTGGTGGAAAGCTCTCTTCTCCCTCTGCATCTCTTCCCTCATTTATACACCCCTTACAAAATGCGCCCTCCACACATTTTGGTTGAATTTTTGTGTCAACATGTATCCCCTAGCTACAATGTAGCCTTTAATCCAATCAAGATATTCTTGGCCCGAAGAGTAGCCAGAAGTATGCAGTTCACTTGGATATTTACCACTTCTGAGGTTCCACTTGCTATGAATCATATGTATCCCAGATCTTATCTACTCAATTCTGTCATACTTACATTCTTTTTCGCACACCTGGCAATGTTGCTAGGTGTGAAATATAAAAGAAACTTTTTTCAGCTTATTGTACTTTAATATGAAAATATCCACAACCACACGTCTCAGTAAACCACTAATGTACCTGAACGTGCTTTTTATATTTACTACAGATTACTTTAAGTTAACTTTTTTCCTAAACCTTGATCCCTGGATCTTATATGCTGTGCTTGAGAAGACCTGATAAGCTAAGTGAGACCATAGCCCATGGCCTATGCCAGTGGGTGTAACCAGCCCATTTATGAAGACCTATTGAGGCGAGTGAAATCAAAATCAAAATTCCTGATGTTGCCAATACCAGTACTGCCTGATTGGAATGTCAAAAGTACATCCAAACGTGGAGTGTAACCAGGTGACTTATGAGAACCCCTCATTTATTGGACAATGAATTTTGCTTGTGAGGACCTGTTGAGGCACGTGTAAACAAACCAAAATCATTGACGTGGTCGATGAACGTACAGCCTGATTAGCACTCGTGCCAAGTGATCGTTGCCAGGGCCACTGACTGGCTCCCGTGCTGGTGATGCATGAAAAGCACCATTCGAGTATGATCGTTGCCAGCGTTGCCTTACCTGCACAAGTCTATTTCTGTGATAAGAAAATATGTTTCATAGACAACACTATTAGCGAACACCAGTATATGGATTTGGACTGAGGCATGGCTTCAGTAAGTCTAAAAATATTTAATTGCTAGATCAGTGGTTCTCAAACATTTTTGCTGTGGAATCCTTTGACATTATTTTTAAAAACTTGGAACCTCTGATAACTTTCAGGGAACCCTAGGGTTTTGCAGAACACACTTTGGGAATCCTTGCTCCAGATCAACAACTCTACACTATATTATGGACTGTAATTCATTGTGTTTTTGCTTTTATTTGCTTAGAGATCAGTTGGGTGTCTGCTGCTGATACTGTACTTCGGATTCTAGCTTGAATTTCAGCCTCTCAAAAGTAGTATCCATGTAATAGTCGCGACCCCATAAATTTGACCTTCAAAAATGGTCTAAAAAAGTCAACATTTTACATGAGTACATACGGTATATATATATACATCAACTTATGGTATAGTATTGTAATTAGCTATTTTTATTAATTTTGTGTGTGTATACACATGTATATATATATATATATATATACATGTACATAAACATGTACACATACTCAACCATGATGATGACAATTTGAAGAATGGGAATTGCTATTCTTCTGAAGTAATCATTAACATTCCAACACAGTTATTGAACTTAATGAGTTCATTAATACTGCTGGTATTTCGGTTTATAGGTAATTATTTGGACTGGGTCTGGAAGTTTTGAAGATAGTGTTGTTGTATATGTTGTTAGGACGTTCAGCATTTGTTGAACATATAGAGGCAGGCAGTTTATTCCTTGAATGTGTCCTAAAAAAGTCATTTTGGAGTGAAGTTAGTTTATACCCTGGGTGGTCTGTGTGCAGCCCTGTGATAATGCAAATTGTACTGCTTGGGTGGGTGGGAGTGGGGTGTAGCTTGTGATTTGTTACTGAAATGTGGCATCTATTTCATGGTGGATTTAATGTATTCCTGTACTTGTGCTGGTGTTTCTTTCAGTTAAGAAAATGTGTTGCTTGTGAGTAGTTTAAGTGCATAGAGACATTGCTTTGTTTTTTTTTTTAAAGTTTCTTTTGAATAATGTATGTAATAACTGTTATTTTTGTCTTGTGTGTTGTATGTGGTATGTTCTTGTTAGCGATGGTGTTGTATCCTATATACTGATATAATGGTGTTATTGCCAAGAAGGAAGATGGTCAGTTTGGTAGGTGCTACTTTTGGTCTGCTTACTTGGGACCAGATTTCTATGTAGCTTTTATTGCATTGAAATAATTTTGTGCAGTAATGTCTTTGGAAACTGGAAGAGGGTATTAACTGTGATGTCTCCAGTGTATGAGGTAAATAAAGTTACGTGGAAGAGTGAATGAGAAAACATATTCTTGAGAAACACCTGTGTTGTGTATTTAACGAATATTATCTTGTGTGAGTGTGTATATCTGTGTATTTGTATGTGTGAGTTTTGTGATTTTGTGTGAGAAGAAGGGGTGCAAAAGGGTGTAAAAATGTTTAAAAGGGTGATTCTAAAAATTAGTTTAATTCTTTAGCTTTCACATTACTCTGGCAAATGCAAAGCTTATTTGTTTTTATTGTTTTGAATTAATTGTAGTTTTGATGTGAGAGGCCAGATCTGGCCAGTTTGAACATAAAATGGGAGAATATTTAGGCTGGATATAGCCAATTTAAATTCTAGAGGGTTAATATTTTAACCCCATCTTTCGTTTTCTCTTTGTCTTAAATTAAAACTACATCATACATCTGTTGTTGTTGTTGTTGGCACTCCATCGCTTACAATGTCGAGGGTTCCAGTTGATCTGACCAACAGAACAGCCTGCTCGTGAAATTAACGTGCAAGTGGCTGAGCACTCCACAGACACATATACCCTAAGCATAGCTCTCGGGGATATTCAGCGTGACACAGTGTGACAAGGCTGACCCTTTGAATTACAGGCACAACAGAAACAGGAAGTAAGAGTGAGAGAAAGTTGTGGTGAAAGAGTACAGCAGGGTTCGCCACTATCCCCTGCCGGAGCCTCGTGGAGCTTTTAGGTGTTTTCGCTCAATAAGCACTCACAACGCCCGGCCTAGGAATCAAAACCGCGATCCTACGACTGCGAGTCTGCTGCCCTAACCACTGGGCCATTGCGCCTCCACATCTAGGAAGAACAAAATAAAACTCCTTGAATATGATTAAATTGGTTCTTTTGATTCCACCGTCCACATCTCCTAACCTCCAGTTATTTTTACTCACCTGTTTTATATGCTTTCTTGAGAGAACAATGCCTTCCTCCCCTTACTCCCTTACTTAGAGTGGACTCTCTACTTCAGTTCACATTTTTTGCACCCAACCTGATCCTCTTAGGCATCCATAAATGTTTCATATCTTGACACACATCCTCAGAGAAATTCTACAAATTCCATGCCACTTCACTTCACTTCTACTTCTTGACAACAGTGTATTTTTATAATAGTTGATAATGAAAATGTTTATATTTATTTATTTATACAGGCACAGGAGTGGCTGTGTGGTGAAAAGCTTTCATGGTCCTGGGTTCAGTTCCACTGTGTGACACTTGGGGAAGTGTCTTCTACTATAGCCTCTGGCTGACCAAAACCTTATGAGTGGATTTGGTAGATGGAAACTGAAAGAAGCCAATCATGTATTACATATATACATACATACATATGTGTGTGTGTGTATATTTGTGCGTCTGTTTGTTCCCCCACCATCACTTGACAATTGATGTTGGTGTGTTTATGTCCCCTGTAACCTAGTGGTTAGATGCTCCAGTATAGCCACAGTCAGATGAGTGAAACATAGTAAAAGAATAAAATAATGTGTGTTTGTCTGTGTGTGTCTTCCTCTCCAAGACAGAAATCTTTTAATCCCTGTCTGCTGTTTTCTAAATGTATGTTATTCAGTATTTATAAAGCGTTTATTAAGTGTTATTCTGTTATATAGAAACTGAATGTTTTGCACTCATCAACTCTCTACATCAACTAAGTTCCATCCCTTACAAGTATCCCTCACTGACACACAGACACATTCTGAAACAATCAAGAAGCCATGTAACTTATGCTTCTCCTTTTGGACAATTCACATTTTGGGTCATCACACATTTTACTAAGCCTATCTCTTGTGGCCCCTTGAAGTCTTCACACAGTTAAAACTGCAATTCACATAAACAGTCATAAAATTGCTTAAAACCATTTTTTCAAACCATTACTTAAAACCCAAGATTGCTTTCAACCATTTTTGCATTACTTGTTCGCCATTTCTATTTTACTTTTTTTCTTTCTTTATATTTCTGCTCTTGTTATCTATTCTTTGTCACTTAAGGACTATTTTTTGTTGTTGTTGACCATTGTCTGTTAATGCTTATTGTCTCTTCTCTTCTCTTCTCTTCTTGTCATAGATTTGTTGTTTGTTGACCATTCTGTGTTGCGTGTTAAATGTTCCATGTTGCTTATTATTAAATTGTAGCGGTGGCATGATTGAGTAGATAAGAATCTGAATTACATACACATAAAGGTTGTAAGTTCAACTCATCTACTGGTAACTTCATTGTGTTTCATTATAAAATATATTCTACAATGTCTCACTTCACCTAACCATAGAGGATTGGTATCAAACCATATAGGAATGTTTCTTGTGATAGACTTGTATCATATCCTGGAGTTATTTTATCTTGCATCCCACTTGACACACGATGAGATTAAATCTAAGCGCTTGTCCTTAAAACCCAGCTCAGCATTTAGAAAATGTTTATTGTTGTTCTGTATTACTTGTTAGCTGTTTTCTGTTGTGTCCATTCTACAATTCCTGTTGGCTAATTTTGCTTAGCCTGTAGGCTGGTCTTCATTTTGGAAGGTCAGCAGTGATCATGGGCACTGCCACTCTTCATGTGATTAACTTAAAAATTATAATTCTAAAGCTGATTCTTTAGAGTTATTTGATTCAATGTTTGGTTTAACATTCTGAAATGAATATCTCTTGGAATATCTTGCAGGAGACGACTGTTAATATTCCACTATCAGCAGATGAGAAGAATGGCAAAGAACTTGTTAATGGATGCCTTTGGCGGATTATGCTCCTTTTTGGGTAAGTAAATCTTTTCTTCAGAATTTCTCTAGGGTTCTCAAGGGATAAAATTCTAATCTAATGCACATTTTGTCAACCACAAAGAATATGAACACAGAATACGGAGGAATAAAACATCAATTATCTTGCTTTACCTGACAGTCGGTCTCTTTTTGCCGAACCGCTAAGTTACGGGTATGTAAACACACCAGCATCGGTTGTCAAGCGATGGTGGGGGGACAAACACAGACACACAAACACACAAATATATATACGACGGGCTTCTTTCAGTTTCCGTCTACCAAATCCACTTACAGGGCTTTGGTCGGCCCGAGGCTATAGTAGAAGACATTTGCCCAAGGTGCCATGCAGTGGGACTGAACCCTGAACCATGTGGTTGGTAAGCAAGCTACTTACCACATAGCCACATATTTAACCCCCTTCATGTCCATGTTTTCAACAAAATGTTCATAGACGCAGGCTTGACAGTGTAGCTGTATGATAAAAAAATTTCCTAACTGGCCATCAGGTCTTGGGTTCCTTCCCACTGTGTGGCATCTTTTATATAGCCTGGACCAATTAATGCCCTGTTAGTGAATTTGGTTTGGTTCATTTCTGATCTGAGATATGCCTGATCTTTGGGGTGGTGGGTGTATGGAATATTACTTTGCTTGGAAACAGGTGAGCATTGGTAACAGGGAGAGCAGCCAGCTGTAGAAAATCTACCTCACCAGATTCCATCTGACCTGTGCAAGTATGAATAAGTGGACTGTAGATGGAAACTGAAAGAAGCTTGTCATATATATATATATATATATATATATATATATATATATAACAAATTAAAAGGGTAAAGATTTATCAATTTATTAATTTATTAATAAATCAACAATTAATAATTTTTACCAAGCCCTTC
>NC_068992.1:14515123-14518938 GCF_001194135.2 Octopus bimaculoides
TATATATATATATATATATATATATATATATATATATATATATATATACATACAGCTGACCTATGAACTAACAGCACACACTTTATGTATGTGTTTAAATAAAAGAACACAAATGAGTTGAAGTTCACTACAGCAGTTTCAGACACATTTTTTATCAATCATCATCATCATTGGATTGGACAGTTTGACTGAGGACTGGCAAGCCAGAAGGCTGCACTAGGCTCAATCTAATCTGGCAAAGTTTCTACAGCTGGATGCCCTTCCTAATGCCAACCAATCCGAGAGTGTAATGGGTGCTTTTATGTGCCACTGGCACGAGGGCCAGTCAGGTGGTTCTGGCAACAACCACGCTCAAAAGGTGTTTTTACGTGCTACCTGCACAGGAGCCAGTCCTGCGGCACTGAATAAACAAATTACATTATGCAAAAAAAAAAAAAATGTCTGTGTGATTGTGTTTGTCCCTCCACATCTGCTTGACAACTAGTGTTGATTTGTTTATGTTCCTGTAGGTTAGCAATTCTGCAAGAGAGACTGTTAGAATAAATACCAGGCTTAAAAAAGAAAAATATTGGGGTCAATTTGTCTGACTAAAACCCTTCAAGGTGATGCTCCAGCATGGCTGCAGTCCAATGATTGAAACCAGTAAAAGATATAAGATTCAATATTCTTTTATTCTTTTACTTGTTTCAGTCCTTGGGTTATGGCCATCCTGGAGCATCCCCTTGAAGGGTGTTATCCACCCCATATTTTTTTTTTTTTCTTTCTCTTTTTAGGTTGGTATTTTTGATCTCCATTTGTGAAATCACTAAGTTAATGGACATAAATGAAGGATAGCTTTGCAAGTGTTTAGTGTCATCCTCATCATCATCATCATCATCATCATCATCATACGTCTGCTGTCCCGACTCAAGCCATCTCTTGAGGCACGGTTTCTACAGCTGGATGCTGCCATTCCTAATGCCAACCACTTAACAGAGTGTGCTGGATGATTTGTTTATGCGCCACTGGCACGGGGTGTGTTAACACAGCACTGGCACAGGTGCTTTTTAAGTGGCACCGGCACTTGAAAGGCCAAACCTGCTTGTGTGGAAGACTGTGATTTTATTTAGCTTGATGTGTCTTCTCACGTACAGCAAAGCACCACAACTCCAGGTCCCTTGTCATTTCCTTAGTGAGGCCCAGCTTCTGGAGATCCTTTCTAACCACTACTTCCGACACCTTCCTGGGTCAACCCCTTAAAGACAGATATAGAGACATCTTTTACTTCTACTTTTACTTTTTTCAATCATTTGACTGTGGCCATGCTGGAGCACCGCCTTTAGTCGAGCAAACTGACCCCAGGTCGATTTGCTTGACTAAAGGCAGTGCTCCAGCATGGCCACAGTCAAATGACTGAAACAAGTAAAAGAGTAAAGAAAGTATGCCAGGCGAAATGCTTAGCGGTATTTTGTCTGTCTTTACGTCCTGAGTTCAAATTCCACCAAGGTCGACTTTGCCTTTCATCCTTTCTGGGTTGATAAATTAAGTACCAGTTGCATACTGGGGTCAATCTAATTAACTGGCCCCCTCCTCAAAAATTTCAGGCCTTGTGCCTAGAGTAGAAAAGTTAGTTAAGTTGTACAAGATACTACTTACCCAGGATGCCAAGCTGTGGGACTGAACTCAAAACCCATATGGCTCCAAAGCAGACTTGTTAACCACACAGCCATGACCATGCCTAACAAAATAAACTTGACTGACCCCCCCCCCCACTACCTGATTAAACTTTTGTCTTTACGATCACTCAACAAAATGCTTTACTCACAACAATGCTTTACTCACTGTGCTTCATAAAACCTCATTTATTTTACAACAACCTGAATCCTTTAGCGTGCAAATTCCTTTGTCAGATGTGTTTCTTATTTGATCTCATTGTTTGCAAGTAATCATGTATTATCTCATAGCTCTGAGACACTTCAATAATGTGATTGCTTATTTTTAGAATGACATTGTAGGATAGGTGTGAGAAGCCAGATCTAGCTGGTTTGAACATAAAACAAGTAGAACATATGGGTTGGATATAAGTGGTTTAAATGCTAAAGGGTTAATTCTGTCTTTGAATTTCAGTTGATGTTTTTCTTTTTTTTCCAGGGTGTTTATATATGGATCCTATACCGTATTGGTGCATCTCTGTGAAAAAGATGGCAAAATTCCTTTTAGTTCTTCATCAATGGTTCTGATCACAGAAATAATGAAGGTAGGAATAGTTTTACTTTGTTACAATAATAATGCTGATGCCCCACCCACCCCTTTTTTGTTGTTTTTTTTTTACTTGCTGAGTCTGTAAGAAGGGGCAGTACCTTTGACCGTTATAGGTCTTCTGAAATTGGAAGTGTGTTTGATGCTGTTAATGTACTTGGTGGTTACTGAGAAGAGAAATGATTGAAAGTGTTGGAGGATGTCACTGTTCATGGCTGCTGCTATCATCTTAGAGATGTTAAAGGTGTATACATTAGGACGATAGTTTGGCTGTGGGGACAAGAAGCTCACCTTGGAATCACTTGGTTTCAGGTTCAGTCCTGCTGTGCAGCACTTTGGGAAAATGTCTTCTATTATAGTTCCAAACCAACCAATGCCTTGCAAGGGAATTTTGGTAGATGGAAACAGTACGGAAGCTCATCATATATATATATATATATATACATTATATATATAGAGGCACAGGAGTGGCTGTATGGTAAGTAGCTTGCTTACCAACCACATGGTTCCGGGTTCAGTCCCACTGCATGGCACCTTGGGCAAGTGACCTCTACTATAACCTCAGGCCAACCAAACCCTTGTGAGTGGATTTGGTAGACAGAAACTGAAGGAAGCCCGTTGTATATATATATATATATGTGGATGTGTGTATGTTTCTGTGCTTGTGTTTGTCCCCCCACCATTGCTTGACAACCGATGCTGGTGTGTTTACATCCCCTTAGCTTAGTCCAGCTGAACTGATCAACAGAATAAGTACCAAACTTAACAAGCACCAGGATCCAGTCGTTCGACGAAAATTTTTCAATGCAGTGTTCCAGCATGACCATAGTCCAACGATTAAAACAAGTAAAAAAAAAGTTAAATAAATCAGCCCCCTTTTTGTTATTGGTTTGCCAAAACAGAGCTGACTTAGCTAACCAGCAAATGGCAGCACCAACTGAAGCAGCAGCAGCACTGCTTCGGCTTTATTTGTAGCAGAGCCAAGGAATATATTTCGCTACTGTTTTGCACTTAGCTATTTCGTCTTTTATAGTTTGTAAAGAAACAATGAAGTCATGTTGCAACTTGCATTAAGTTAATGAATCAGATGGGACATGATGTTAATGAAGACTTAAAATGTCTATTATGATGTCTTCTACATCTTCTGTCCATATCTCTTTGGTCAGCGAGTACTTTGACTGATTTACACACTCACTTACTCACACACGCATGCACATACGCACACACACATCTATATGTATTTCATCTGCATTGTCATTATTTTATGTCTGTTCTTCCTTGTTTGTTTCGATTTGGTAGGTCTTCTCTCGCCCAGCATCTGTGTGTGTGTGTATGTGTGTGTGTGTGTGTGTGTGTGTGTGTGTGTGTGTGTGTGTATAAAGTGCACTCAGAAGAATTATTCAGTCTTTGGGTATAAAAAAAAAAAAAGAAGCAATTTTGTACATTTCACAAATTTTATTTAATTGCCATCAAAATATTCTCCTAGGAAATTCACAGACCTCTCCAGTGGTTCTGCCATTGCTGGTAACACCTCTGAAAATACCTCCTCTGGAATGATATGGAGCTCCACCACCACT
>NC_068992.1:14519215-14522984 GCF_001194135.2 Octopus bimaculoides
AAACTTTTTGACTTGCAGACCCCTTTATATTTCAGGCTTTACCTTAGGGACCCCCTTATAAACGCTTATGAAATTTATACATAAATATTTGCTTAAAATAACATATATTTTTACATTTATTTATTTAACAGTTTTTAACAAATAGGTTTATTGTCAATTAAAAGATTTCGATTAAAAAACATATATAAAATCAAATTGCCCATAAAAAGTATTTGCTGTCCACGGACCCCCTGTCTTGTCCTTGCAGACCACAGTTTGAAAACCCCTGGCCGAGGCTAGTGGGATGACTCTAGGGTTGTCCTGGGTAGCATACACTCTAGCTCTGCCTGTTGGCCGACCTGACAATGAACAACAACAATGTGATGTGAGCTATTATTTTACTTATTTCCTCTACTTTTCTCTCATTTCAGATTGTGATCTCTGTAACCTTATTTTCCATCGACAGCTGGAAAACTGGCTTCCAGGTTCCGTCTTTTTGGTTTTGTATTCCATTCGCAGTTCCAGCCATTTTGTATTTCATAAATAACAACATAGCTGTACATATGCAACTACAAATGGACCCCACAACTTACCAGGTAATCAGTGTTTCTGGCCTGTGTGTGTATGTGTGTGTGCATGCATATGCATACACGCACCCGGTAGATGAAAACTGAAAGAAGCCTATCGTATTTTTTATTCTTTTACTTGTTTCAGTCATTTGACTGCTGCCATGCTGGAGCACCTTTTGTATATATATTATTTATGTGTGTGTGTCTTTTTTGTTGTCCCCCCCCCCATCACCGCTTGACAACCAGTGTTGGTGTGTTTACGTCCCCCATAACCTAGTGGTTCAGCAAAAGAAACTGATAAAATAAGTACCAGGCTTGAAAAACAAGTACTGAGCTTGATTCATTCGACTAAAAATTCAAGGCAGTGCCCCAGCATAGCCGTAGTCTAATGACTGAAACAAGTAAAAGATGACAGGCTGTATGGGAACACGCATCCATCCATACATAACAGATGCACCTACATAGACACACTCAAACATGCACACACAAAGAGACAGGGGTACACACACATTTACACACACACATCTACAAACACAAACATGAACACACAAACACATGAATATGCAGGATACATACATAAAACGTACACACATGCATATATATATATATTTATATATATATATATATATATATATATATATATATATATATATATGTATATATACATATGTGTGTACACATGCACACACATGTGCACAAAACAGCCAAGAAGAATGCAGCTCTGGTAACGGACAGAGTCATCAACTATTGAAGAAGTTGCAAGCAACAAAAATTTTAGAAAAACTAAATAAGTAAACGAGTGGAAATTGAACCGGTGAGTGTGTTAATTAATAAGGTACTAAAAGAGAATGACTCTCCCCAGTCACAATAAAATAAATGCTAGTATCTACTTGTTGCACAGCTTGCTAAACATACAACCTTGGAAGGAATCATAGTTATTATTTTATGTCCATATAATGAGTTTCTAGTATTCACTCTTCTCAAGTATGTAGAAATAAAAGATATAAGTCTTCCATATTACCTGCCAATTAAAATGGCATTTAGCCAATAACATTCTGTTTCTAATTCACAGTCTATAAGTTTTGAAATCAGTTATTCTGATTCTGTTTAAACGAAGTCAATGTAGGAGGTAGATAAGTAATCAACAGTCAACACTGACATAATTAAAACGTGTGAAACATCTCTGACCCAACAAATTTAACAGTAACTTCTGCTGTTTCCAGAATCTCATTTATCAATAGCAGAAAAAGAGCCAAAACAGGGTGGGATCTAACAATTAGCATAGTTGCATTCAACCGGAAGGCTTATCAATTTATACTTCCTCTCCCACCTATAAGTAGCTGTTAGCACCATGGTATTACACATGTTCCTACATTTTACTAACTGTGGTATTTTGATATTAAGACTGGTGGAAAGTTGTTGCTAGCAGGTGAAATACCATCAAGAGCATCAAACAGAATTCCTTAAGATGTTTAATTACATGTCTCTGTGTTCTGGCAGGGGCTCACTTTCATTTTCTTTTTTTTTTTTTTTTTTTTTTTTTTTTTTGAGGTGAATTAAAATTATAAAAAAGAAAAAGGATTGCCAAGTACTGGAGCCAACTGTTTCAATTGATCGTATACGTCTATTCAGAAATCATTGTTAGTACAGTTGTATGACTTGTACAACAATATAAGACATCTGTCCAGAGTGCAGTGCAGTAGGATTGAACCTAGAAGCATGTGGATAGAAAGTAAACTTCTTACCACATGGCTTATATATGGAGGGTGGAAGGAGAATGTGTGTGTGTGTGTGTGTGTTTGTCCTCCTACCCTCTTGCTTGACAAATGATATTGGTTTGTTTACATCTCCACAACTTAGTCTTGTGAATAGATTTGGTGGGTGGAACTTGAAAGGGTCCTGATCGTGTGTGTTTGCATCTCCTTGCCTTGACATCACATAATAGTTTCAGAAAGATTGTGACAGTCATACAAACAGTGTCATTCATTTTCAGTCTTTTGTAAGAAAATGTCTGGCCATTGTTTGGAAAAAGGTGAGGGTTTGTGACAGGAAATGCATCAAACCATGGAAATTCTGCCTCACTAAACTCTGTCCGACCCATGCAAGCATGGAAAAGTGAATGTTCAAATGATGATGGTGATATGCCCAACTAGCTGAGAGTTATATATTTATATATTATCATCATCATCATCATTTAATGTCCGCTTTCCATGCTAGCATGGGTTGGACGATTTGACTGAGGACTGGCGAACCAGATGGCTGCACCAGACTCCAGTCTGATCTGGCAGAGTTTCTACAGCAGGATGCCCTTCCTAACGCCAACCACTCCGAAAGTGTAGTGGGTGCTTTTACGTGCAACTGGCACAAGGGCCAGTCAGGCAGTACTGGCAGCGGCCACGCTCAAATGGTGTTTTTTACGTGCCACCTGCACAGGAGCCAGTCCAGTGGCACTGGCACCGACCTTGCTCGAATGTTTTTTTTTTCATGTGCCAGTAAGGTGATGCTGGTAACGATCACGCTCAAATGGTGGTATTTACATGCCACTGGCACGGAAGCCAGACACCTGCTCTGGCAATGATCACACTCCACTGGCACAGGTGCCAGTCATCGAATTGGTTCAATTACGATTTCGATTTCACTTATTGCTATTTAATGCAAATAAGAATAGACCAGTACAAGTTGTATAAAACTATATATAGTTTTATATATATATATATATTTTTATAAAACTATAAATAGAATAGCATTTTGGTAATTTAAGTTAAATTAATTACACTTGTAAATATACTTATTTATGTGTAAGAGGGAAAGCATGTGGAAATAGTTAAGACCATACAGACTAACAGTCTTACCTAAAAACTACACAGACATACAGGTATGAAAACTAAACATGCATGTGCATACATACTTGTAAACATCATCATTATCATCATCATACATACACACACATGTGTATATATATATATGTATGTATGTATGTATGTGAGGCGGTGCTGAAAAGTTCCTGGCTAAATGAAAATGGAGGAGGATCAATTTAATTAAGATTTTATTCAGCATACTCCCCTTTCAGATTCGTACACTTATTGCAGTGGTTCTTCAGTTTTCTGAGCCCTGTAAAAGAACTTGGAGGGTTGTGCCTCCAACTGGGCCTTTTGAGATACCCTTAAAGCCAAGAAGTTTCCATTACCCACTCTTGTGTGTGTATGTGTATATATATATAT
>NC_068992.1:14524435-14528637 GCF_001194135.2 Octopus bimaculoides
ATATACAGAGAGAGAGAGAGAGAGAGTATTTAATAGTAGTGTGATTCAGCCTACTACTTACTACTTTTCCTCAATATGTGCTACCAAAATAAGGGTATATCTAATATGTTAATATGCCTATGTGTGTTTTATGTATGGATGTGTGTCTCCCTATGTGTCCCTGTGTGTGTGGGGCATGTGTGTTTTGTTGTTTCAGTCTTCATTTGTGTGTGGGGGTGTGGGTGTGTGCTTGTCTGTCCATATTACCTATGTACCTATCTATCTATTTATCTATCTGTCTTCTTACATATCCATTTACCTACATATATATATGTGGTTGGATTGAAGATATTTTAAAAAGTATTTACATTATTAATAAACAACATTCTCCTCATTCATTTTTTTTTTGTGTATTTACCATTTGTAGGTCTTGAGTAATTTAAAAATAGCCACTACAGCTTTATTATACCGGTTAATTATCAAACGGTAAGTACTTCCATAAGTCTTTTGTTCCAATATATTTTTACAGTTTAATTAGTTTTGTGAATTTTGCCGAATCCTTCGTTACACACACTTTCTTTTTTTAGTGTTTTGTTGTTAGTATTTTTATTTGAAATAATTTCTTTTTTTTCGTTTCCTAAACGTTTTCTTTTTAATATTTTAAAATTTGTAAGGTTGGGAGCTGGCAGAAACATTAGCTCACCGAGCGAAATGCTTAGCGGCATTTTGTTTGTCTTTATCTTCTGAGTTCTAATTCCGCCAAGGTTGACTTTGCCTTTCATCCTTTCAGGATTGATAAATTAAGGACCAGTTGCGCACCGGAGTCGATGTAATTGACTTAATTCCTTCCTCCAAATTCGACGCCTTGTGCTTCCAGTAGAAAGGATTATTATTATTATTATTATTATTATTATTATTGTTAATAATAAGGGTGCAATCTGACAGAATTGTTAGCCCTCTGGGGCCAAGATGTTGAGAGGATTATTCTGAAGACCACAAGGTGACAGAATTCTTCCTAGCCTGCTGGACAAAATACTTTGTGGCATTTCTTCTGGGTCTTTACAAGTTTATTTTTATTTTATGCTGGCATAAAATAAAGTACCAGTCAAGTACTGGGTTCAATGTAATTGACGTAGAATTGCTGGCCTTGTGCCAAAATATGAAAGAATCGTTATTGTTGTTGTTATGTAATTGTTGGGGCAGTTGTCATGTTTTAATCAAAGCTGTTGATTTCTTTACAGGCCTATAACATCAATACAGTGGATATCTCTTGGTTTATTAACTGTTGCTGGTGTTTTTGACAGGTTGGTAACAATGTTCTTTATAGGGCTTTCCTATAAGGTGTTATTCACCCCTGATTGGAACTCTCCCGTATGACATGTACGCATGCTCAGTGACTTGCTTTAACAGTTGCAATCAGCTGAATGCACATTGCCAGTGACATTTGACATAATTACCCACACTCTGTGGTCAGGATTCTTTTTTTGGTTTGATGTCGGTATCGAAGGGATTACCAGACACCGGACAATACAGTGAGAGCAGCTTTCACTCACATCGTGGTATTTGATGCTGTGTACGTGTCTGTCGTGGTAAAATATGCCACTCCTTAACTGTTGCTTTGCTTTCATCCGTAGCACGAGGTAATTATGTCATTATCTGTGAAATTCGGCAACTTACAAAGATCTTTAGATCAAGCAATACTTCACCGAGAGGAGATATAAGCTTCTGCTTATTCCTGTCTGAAGTATCATCCGATACTTCAGACTTATCGTCCGATGAATTTACTTTGTTGACATTCTTCATCGACAGAATTTTTATTCCTTTCAACCTTTCAGTCAAGTCCGCCTTTCTTCCAGTAACATACTGTCCATATAATCTTAAATATTTCTTTAACTCATGCACAGTAAGTACTTTGATAGCTGAATCATCAAGCTGCTTTATATCCATGATAAGACGTAAAACAATAACAATGGCGTGGGTAGTCTGCGGAAGTTTAATTATCTACATGGAGCGCCGCCTAGCCAAGGGAGATAACCTACTTATAGGAAAGCCCTATAACTTTGCATGTATTGTGAGGTAGAGGCACGTGGCCTAATGGTTAGGGTGTTGGACTCAGGATCGTAAGATTGTGGTTTCAGTTCCTGGACTGGGCGGTGCATTGTGTTCTTGAGCAAGCCACTTTATTTCACGTCTCTTTACAAGTGGTCTCCAGGAAAAAAAATTAACTCGTATATCGAGGCGCTACAGTATGGACATCTCATCTGGCCACCACAGCTCCCCCAGATCTCAATATTATTGAAGATTTATGGTGCATCTTAGAAAAACAAGTAAGGAGTCGATATCCTCCACCATCATCATCACAAGAACTGGAGACTGTTTTAGCTGAAGAATGGACAAAAATTCCTTTGGAAACAACTGAAACTTTATATAAGTCAATACCTCATAGAATTCAAGCTGTAATTACTGTCAAAGGTGGTCCTATCCCATGTTAAAATATATTTGTTTGAAATTTTAAGGTGTTTCCATTATTTTGTCCAGCCCCTGTATGTTCAAATTATACCTTGCAATGCCTTCTTATGTGTAGCTTTTCATTGAAATCTTTCTTTTGTGGTTCTTTGTAATATTTGTGTCAGATATGTCTTTGACTTGTTTCTCATTGTTAATAGTAAGCAAGGAAAATACATGTCAGAACTAGTTGAGTGCTGGGTTAAATCCAGTTGAGCTTTTTAGATTCACTTGTTTACATTCTGACATTAATTCCCTCTGGAGTCAGCTTGGCTTCACATCACTTTCGACTAGGATTTCATTGATTAATAAATAACTTGGTTGTGTTTTAAATTTATGGCTTTGTTCCAAAGTAACAAGTTGATGTTAGTTCCAAAGCCACACAGTGATGACGACGACGAAGATGACTCAATGACAACCATCATTATCATCATCAAACACCTACTTCCCCATGCTAGTATGTGTCAGACGGAATTTGACGAGGCAGATTTCCTGTGGCTGGATGTTCTTCCTGTTGCCAACCCTCGTTTGTGTCCAAGCAGGTTAATATTTCTCATGTGTCTTTCATGTAAGACTAGAAAACAAATAACACCGCTTGCATAACGGGGATGCTTGCTTACAGCTATCACATGCTGTCAAGACAAGGATACCCACACACATAGACATGCACACAGACATATACGTACATACATATATATATATATACACACACACACACACATATATATACAACAGGCTTCTTTCAATTTCCATTTGTTTAATTTGCTCCCAAGGCTTTATGTGGTCTGGGGCTATAGTAGAAAATACTTGCCAAATGGGACTGAACCTGAGACCACATGATTGTGAAAACAGCTTCTCAACCACATGACCATACCTGCACCTGGTCTTTGGCTGATAAAGGATTAATTTTCACATTAGATTATAAATCTTTTTTTTTTCTTTCTTTCATTAGCAGAAGAAATTACAGGATGGCAGTGTTGAGCATTGATGTCATCATCATCGTCGTCATCGTCATTTGACGTCCGCTTTCCATGCTGGCATGGGTTGGACGGTTTGACTGAGGGCTGGCAAGCGAGAAGGCTGCACCAGGCTCCAATCCAATCTGGCAATGTTTCTACAGATGGATGCCCTTCTTAACACCAACCACTCCGAGAGTGTAGTGAGTGCTTTTTACGTGCCACCAGCATGAGGGCCAGTCAGGTGGCACTGGTATCGACCACGCTCGAATGGTCCTTTTTACATGCCACCGGCACAGGTGCCAACCAGGCAGTACTGTCATCGGCCACGACAGTGACTTCACTTTCCTCAACAGGTCTTCGCAAGTGCAGTTTATTGTCCAATGTTTGAAGGCTGCTCTTATATGAACTGGTTACACTTCACTGGCACAGGCCAGGGTTATGGTCTCACTTGGCTTGCCGAGTCATCTAAGCACAGCATATCTCCAAAGGTCTCGGCCACTTGTCATCGCCTTGCTGAGGCCCAGCGTTCAAAGATCATGCTTCATCACCTCATCCCAGGTCTTCTTGGGTCTACCTCTTCCACAGGTTCCCTCTACTGCTAGGGGGTGACACTTTTTCACCCAGCTGTCCTCATCCACGAGGTGACATGAAGTGACATGAAATAAAATAAGTAAATCTAAATTCGTTTTACGTTCCCCACTCCCTCTTTCGTAAATTCTTCGGAAATTAATCCTGTATTTAATCTCCAATGAATTCCAT
>NC_068992.1:14528885-14537117 GCF_001194135.2 Octopus bimaculoides
AAAGGTTTATTCATGATTGTCCTCTACTGCTTCATTTCTGGACTCTCCGGGGTTTACACAGAGTATATTCTGAAACAAAATTCTCAGGTAAACAACTTTTCTGAAGCTTATAACTACAATATATATATATATATATATATATATATCATCATCATCATCATCGTTTAACGTCCGTTTTCCATGCTGGCATAGGTTGGACGGTTTGATTGGGGACTGGCAAGCCAGGAGGCTGCACCAGGCTCCAATCTGATCTGGCAATGTTTCTACAGCTGGATGCCCTTCCTAACGCCAACCACTCCAAGAGTGTAGTGGGTGCTTTTTATGTACCACCGGCACAGGGAGCCAATCAGGCAGCACTGGCAACAACCCAAACATGTATAGTGCTTATTGTGTACCACCAGCACAGGAGCCAGTCAGGCGGCACTGGTGTTGGTCACAACTACAATTTCCATTTGATTGTGATTTGATTTTGATTTTACTTGACTCAATAGGTCTCCTCAAGCATGTCATGTCGCCAGACGATCCAAAGGTACTTTTTTAAGTGGGCTGGTTATGCGACACTGGTGTAGGCTATACCTGTGATCTCACTTTACTTGCTGGGTCTTCTCAATCACAGCATATCTCCAAAGGTCTTGATCTTGGTCTTTTGTCATTGCCTCTATGAGGCCCAACGTTCGAAGGTCATGCTTCACCAACTCATCCCATATATTCCAGGGTCTCCCTCTTCCATGGGTTCCTTCCACTGTTAGGGAGTGACACTTCTTCACACAACTCTCCTCATCTATACACAGCACATGACCATACCAGTGCAGTCGTCTCTCTTGCACACCACATCTGATGCATCTTATATCCAACATTTCTCTTGGATGCCACATTGAGATTCAAATAGGATATCATTTACGAGACACACATTCAGGCGGGTAGGAAGAATATTTGTCAGAACCTTGCCAGCAGCTGATAGTAGAGCAATAACTCTGTAGTTACCACACATTGTTCTGGCTCCTTTTCCTTTATAGAGGGGAAGAATAATAGCATCCTTCCACTCCTTAGGCATTGCACCATCCCTCCAGACTGCACTAATAAGTTCATGAAGGGACTGTATGATGTAATCACCACCAAATTGCAAGACCTCAGCACAAATTCCATCCTTTCCAGGTGCCCTACCAAGATTCAATTCACTTATTGATGCCATTACTTCATCTATTGAGGGCGAGGAGTCTAAGGAGCCAATGATAGGTCTTTGTTGCATAGTATCAATCACTGTTTCATCCACAACTGACTCATGGTTTAGGAGTTCAGAGAAGTGTTCAATCTAACGACCAGTATAAGCATGGCCACTCCACTACCAATGTGCACCAAATGAGAACAAAGAGCAGTGATCTGAGAGATAGTAATGGTGTACCGGCTTACCATTACTTTCCGTGACTTTCATTACCTGATCTAACAACTTGATACCTCTGTAATTATTTGTATCTAAAGCGTCACCTTTACCTTTGTAGCAGTTGACTATGGTGCTGCTACACCAGTCATTGGGCATGACTCCTTCGTGTATCACCTGGTTAGCAATATGGGTGACTAGGCTATAGCTGACACTGCCAGATATTTTGAGCATCTCTGCAGTAGAGGCGTCTCCAAACGTCTTTCTATGCAGCCTCGTTTAGTGCAAGTGTACCATCATCCATGCGAACACATTTCTCTCCGATGACATCACGATTCTCTCTCACACACTGTCTTGCAACACGAAATACCTCAAGTCTTTGGTCCTCACAGCGCAGAACATTGGCAAACTTTTTCTTATCTGCTTCCCCTCTGGTTCAATAAACTTGTCTCTTAGCTTCCCTTCTGGCAGTCTGATACAATTCCCTGCTACCTCCATTCTTCCTGTCCTGTTCCTTTTGTCTAATAGCCCTGTCAACCACCTTGTTCCACCACCATGTTACCTTGGGTCGAGAGGGGACTTTACACCAGCCACAGATCTGGTCGGTGGCTCTCAGTAGGTTGTCCCGTAGAAACCTCCAATTGTCTTAGAACCTTTCCTCTTTTAATCCACCAGTCTTTTCAGGAGATGGCCTACAAAATTACCTTCTTGACAGAGCTGCACAAAACCAAAGGTCTCCTTACTTTGTACTCAGTCTCTTTCTATTTCTTTCCTTTAACAAACCATGTTCCTCTGTGTGTGTGTGTGTGTGTGTATGTGTGTGTGTGTTGGCATAAGCATAGCTGTGTGGTCAAGAAGCTCACTTTGCAACCAAGGGGTTTGGGGTTCAGTCCCACTGTGTAGCCCATCGTATGTGTGTGTGTTTTTTGGGGTGGCAGTCATTAAAACTTTTTTTTTTAAACTTTATTTTTCAGAGTTCCCTTCATTTGCAAAATATTTTATTATATTCCTTTGGTATTGTACTCAATTTCGGGATGTGGACAATCCAAGCCAGCAATCATTATGAAGAAAAAGGTTAGATATTTTTTTTTTTTTTGCTTTCACTCACAAAAAGGAAACCAATAATAATAATAATAATAATAATAATAATAATAATAATAACGATAGTAATAATAAGATAGAGAAATTAAGGCAAATAGACCAGATATAGTTGTCAAAGATCATGAAGGAAAAAAATGCCTTCTAATTGATGTTTCAATACCAGCAGATGACAACGTTTCTCTAAAAGAAATGGAAAAACTTTCAAAATACAAAGACCTGGAAATAGAGATAACTCGAATGTGGAATCTAAAAACAGAAACAATTCCTATCATAGTAGGTGCCTTAGGTATAATAAAAAAATATTCAGACAAATACATAACAAAAACACCAGGACTTACAAATATATATAACATACAGAAAATTGCACTACTGGGTACTGCACACATTCTACGCAAAACACTTTCAATACAGTAAACATAAGAGCACCACAGCAAACCACAGCACATACCCAAGGCGCACAGAGCTGCGCTCGGTAGTGAAGTGAAAGCACGTTATAAAAATAAAACTACTGAATAATAATAATAATAATAATAATAATAATAATGATAGTAATAATAATAATTATAATAACAACAACGAGTTTCTCTGCCCTAGGTGTACGGAAAACACTCGACGAGAAATGGAAGAAAATTTGAAGAAAGACAAAAAAAAAAACAACATAATAATAATAATAATAGTAATAATAATAATAATAATAATAATAGATGCAGTTCTAGGCAGTGGTGCTCATGGCTTTTGTTCTTAACTGATTGGAAGTGTTATCATGTACATTGTTTTGTCTTGGTATAAAAGACAGGCAACAAAAAATATTCTGCTCAATACCACGGATTTGCTTGTCAGTTGTTTGACCTTAACCAGTTGAGCATGTCCCTTGGTGGCTGATACAGTATGTGCATCTCTGATCATGAGCAGAAGTAGTGGGGAAGCATCATAGCTGTGTGTTGGAAGGAATTCTTTAAGGTTTGAATAATTCACCTTTGGAAACATATTTAAACAACCCTTATTCAGGGACCTTTTGAGCGGATGGGCTACTCAACCTGAAGAGAATTCTAATTGGGCCCCATCTGCAAGGTCATGTACCATTTATCCTGATATGAGATCACCATGTCGTGCAAATATCGGTTGTGATGCATGTGCCTGGTGTACCCTTATCAGACAGTTATGATGGGTATATTGGGCTTCGTATATTTCTACCTCAGTGTCACTTTGATGGCGTGCACTGCTCTCTCACTCAATGATAATAATAATAATAACAGCAACAACAATGGTTTCAAATTTTAGCAGTTTTGGGGAGGGAGTAAGTCGATAACATCGACTCGAGTTCTCAACTGGTACTGGTTTCATTGACCCAGAAAGGATGAAAGTCAAAGTTGACCTTGGCAGAATTTGAACTGTGTGTGAAGATGGGTGGTATACCACTAAGCGTTTTGCCTGGTGTGCTAACAGCCCTGCCACCTTAATAATCTTCATTGTTTAATGTCCGCTTTCCATGCTGGCATGGGTTAGACGGTTTGACTGAGGACTGGCAAGCCAGCGCAGTTGTCTCTCTTACACACTACATCTGATGCTTCTTATGTCCAACTTATCATAATAATGATGAGTAATAGTAGTAGTAGTAGTTTAAATTACATTGAGGTCAGCTGTGGCTTTCATCCCTCCCCAGTTGATAAAATAAAGAAGCAGTCTAGCACCCCCACCTCAAAATAACTGGCCTTATGCCTAAATTAGAGACAGTTGTCATTTCAGTCATTCTCCATTGGTGCCTTCAGCTGTCTTGGTCCTCAGTACATCTTGCTAACTTACCAGTAGCTCTGTTTGTACTGTTCTTTTATAGAATGAAATATTTAGGAGTCCATAACAAGCAGCTCATAAACTCTTGCATCCTGAATACACCAAATTTCTAGATTTTTTTAATATCTTTGTTAAAAAGCAATTTGCATCAGATGTTTTCATTTCTTTTATTCCTGTTGTTGTTTCCGATCTCAGCAAGAAACACTTTGAAGCTGCATTGGAACTGTGTCAGGAACCTGGTCCACAGCCAGCGCAGTGGAAATTTTGACACCAAAAAATAAATGTTTAAGTGAAGTTAACAGTCTTTGTGTGTTTTCGAATGGTTAATATGCGTCTTACACTCTGTAATCATTTTAGTTTCAACTCACAGTCTTGGATCAAATTACATGCCAGACACGTACACCTCTGAAATTATGACAGTTTCAGCCAGACTAATTGATATTCTAATTGTATTTTGTTTCTTCTCTGATACATTTTCAGATAGTTTTTCCCTTTTCAAAGGATATTCTATATACACATGGATCATTATCATTACTCAAGTAAGGATATGTTGCTGGGTTTCTTTTTCTTTTTCTTTTTTTGTATTAACATCCATTCATAACTTGCATCATCATCATCATCATCACAATAAGAAAAACTGTCTATCATTTTATCAATTGCATTTTATTTTATTTTGTTTTAGTTATCATTTTTGCAGTTGATTATAGAATATTATTTTTATTACATCATATTAGTTGACAAGTTAAGACATATCAGAAATTAAAAAAGGGAAAATAATATAATTCAGTTTAAAGGGGATGACTGAGGCATATGAAAAGTATTATTCTCTTATAATTAAATTTCATAAATTTGTATGAGCTAATTAACTTAGAGTGGTTGTTAACTAGTTATTTTTAATAATCAGCTACTAAATGTATTTATATTTACAATTTCAAGTGAAATAGGCATAATTCCAGTCTTCTTGCGATATTAGTAATGACTAACAATTAATCATGGTCTTATAAAAGTGGGTTTTCCAATTCTGTCGGTGATGTTAATGTGCCATGTGTCGAAGGTCCTGTGTCACTTTGATGATTCAGTGCCCTGTGACAGAGAACAATGCAAATCCAATGTAAAATTTTTGCACTTTTATTTTTTTCTCTCTTTATTTTCGACTGGTTTCCAGTCACTTGAAGTGACTCATGGACATCATTTGGACCCAGAACGTAGAGGGACTGAATGAAATGTATTAAATAGGGCTACTGTCCCCAAACATAGTCTTGGGACTCAACGCTTTGTCTGTTATTAATCATACTTGCTTATGACTTGTTTCCACTGTTCTTGACTTTCCATTTGCCCTCAAGAGAAGGCCTTCCCCTCTGAAGTCTTGTTGGCTTTGAATTAGATAGAAGAAAACTGTGCCAAAACATGATGTGTGTGTGAGCATAAGATCAAAAAATATATTGCAGTATTTGGTTCCAACCAAGTTATCTTCCTTTTCACCAAAGTAGAATTTCACCATCAGACGAATAGAGGTGAGTAAAATAAATGCCATCACCAAAAGGTCATTGTAAAGCAAATAACCACCATAATTGATGTCCAGACTACAGTGGAAAAAGGCAAGCCACTGGATTTGGATTAAAAGAGATGATAAGCAATGAATATTGAGCAGAACTGAGTAACCAGTTGCTCTAGTAAGTGGAACCTCATTTCAGTGAGGTGGGGTTGGTACTCAGTGATGCCGTAGAGAAGTAGGCCCTGAAACAACACGTATTCTCTTCTGATGACTCAATAAACTTGCTAGCATCTGCGGTGGAACTTGCGTCTGCAAGTTGTTTGCAAAAATCCAATGCTTCTGTAACCTTGCTCTGTTTCTAAGTTGGGGTGTTGGCCCTGGGGAGAGACAGTCTGTATTTGTTTGGCTTCGTATCCTTTGACTTGTCCTGCAGTGGTGGTGGGGGGGGGGTGCCTGTCAAGGAGTTTGTGCTCCACTGGCATGGCTCTCAGGGTTGTCGAGGCACACAAGCCACTTCACTGCAACAAGTCCTGGACCTTTTGCTATGGCATTTATTTTATCCACCTCTATTTGTCCGATGGTGAAATTCTACTTTGGTGCAAAAGAAGATAACTTGGTTGGAACCAAAATGCTGCAAAACATTTTTGTAAGCTTATTCTCACACACTCGCAACATGTTTTGGCACAGTTTTCTTCTACCAAATTCCACGCACAAGTTATCCAGTCAGTGTAAGGCTTTGGTAAAAGACATTAGCATAAGGTACCATGTATTGAAATTGATCCTGAATCTATATATGCTAACCACAAGCCTGTGGTATTTTTTTTTTAAATTTAGATTTTACGTTTTTTTAGAGTTGTTTCTGTTGTCAAATGTTTTCTCTGTTACTTGTCATTTCAGGCTGTCAATGGTCTCATCATGTCCGCCGTCATGAAACACGCCAGCAACATCACTCGTCTATTTATCATCTCCTGTGCTATGCTCATCACCACTGTACTTTCCATCCTCATCTTCAATCTCCAGCTGAACATTTACTTTGGTTGTGCCTTCATTTGTGTTATTATAGCCTTGGCCCTTTACCACACCTAATGGCCTGGTGGGGTGGAGGGGCTGTCCCCTGGTCACAGTGGTGGCAGTGGTGGTGGTGGTGGTGGTAGTGGCGGCAGCGGCAGCAGTGGAGTTGGGGATTGAGTGAAATTAGTCATTTGGCCATTGTTACATGCAGTGTGTGAGAGGGGTGTTGCCGTGGGAGAGAGAGAAAAAAGAGAGTCGGAGGGAAACGAAAGCCTCACCATACCCTAATTTCCTCTAAAGGAAAATCTATGTATTCCCTGTTACTTTGAGACAGGAGCTGTTTTCTGTTCGTCCCCTTTTTAGTCTGTCCTTTGCTGTTGCTATTTCTAAAATGTCCTTCCTGCCCTCCTGCTGTACCTTTCAGCTTCATGATTATGTGTTGTGAAAATATTACAGATGTGTATGGTAGTCCGCTTCTAATTGTCTTCCTCTCTAACTCCTCCTCCCTGTTCTTCCTGGTTGATACATAGCTAGATAGACACACACATACATATATGTGTAGCATATAAACACACTTGCACACGCACACGGTATTTACTAGTATATTCATACATCAATACATATATTGTAACTCAGTGAGCTAGCACAAATTTCCTTTATGTTTTACATCAAAGAATCTACTTTACAGTCAATAAACTTTTATATTTAGCCGTAAATAATTCATAATTACCGAATATTTATTGCGGACTCATAGCAAAGCAGAGCACGCATGTGTCTCTTTATGATACATATATATACAACACACGCACACACACACACATACTTAAATGACATGTATGTATGTTTGTTTGTTTGTTTGTTGGACTTCTTCATGGATTTGATCCAACTATTTCCCTGCTCCTTGAGTTGCTCCAAAGCGATGGCATGAAGCTTTTGCCCCAGATCACATGCAGCGGGAGATTGAACCCCGGCACCGTGGTTTTCGCAAAAGCAAACTTCTAAACGTCACAGTCACTCCTGTAATTTTGCAATTTTTCTGTGGTTGTTGGATTGGAGAGGAGGTAAAATGCATCCGAAATTATTTATATTTCTATTTTGTGTTCCTAACCGGAGCAGAAAGCTGACGAGTGATGCATGTCTTTTTGTTTTGAAAAAGGGACAATAGCGACAATAATGAAAAGAAAGGCCATCAAATTGCCATGTAAGGTTAAAGAGAGTTTGTGTGTGTATGTCTGTGTATATTGTATGTGTTGATGAAGCAGACAGCATTGAGTAATTTCTATTTTTCAACATGTGACATACTCATGGTATATTTTATTTTGCTTGTACACCTATGTGTGTATATATCTCACATGTACTATACAAATATTTATATACACTCTCACGTGTGTGTGTGTATGTATGTATTCTTTCTCTTCCCCCCCCTACCCCTCTTCCCTCTCTCTCACTCTTTCTC
>NC_068992.1:14537679-14545162 GCF_001194135.2 Octopus bimaculoides
CTGAAATAAGAATTTCTAACTTCCGGTCAGCCATTGTTATGATCGGCCATTATTATGATTGACCGTTGACTGAACACTATCCAATTTTTTTTCTCCTTGTCTCCGTATTCTTTCTGTTGAAGAGCGTAGCTCGAAACGTCAAAGACTTTCCGTATTCCCGAGCGTCATACTAATATATACTTTTGTTATTTACACCACCTGTCCTCGTCTGTTGTTATTATTTGTATATTCTCCTACATATATATGTATCTATGTGTGTATATGTATATATATATATGTGTGTGTGTGTGTATGTATATACATGTGTGTGTGTGTCTATATATATATATATATATATATATATATATAACAGTACAAAAAGTTAGGTTCAAGGAGGCAGCAGCGGGGCTGAGGGGAGGGTCATAGTAGTACTAAGAACAATGACACACACACACACATACATGTACAAACACAGACGCATGCACAAATAAGGATACACATCGTAAAAGAACAGAATGGAATAAACAAAGCAAAAGCTTACATGAAGCCGGAAAGTGTTGCTGAGGAGGTCACAAGTGTGTGACGAAATATTTCCCAACAATGGACATGAAGTTAGAATAAGAACTGTAATAAACAAGTGAAGAACAAATATGTATAGTGCGTGTGTTTATTTTGCCAAAAGGAAACAACCATCCTGAAATACAAGATGTATATATGTATGTATGTATGTATGTATATATATATCATCATCATCATCGTTTAACGTCCGCTTTCCATGCTAGCATGGGTTGGACGAATATATATATATTTATATATATGTATATGTATATACACACACACACATACATATATATATATAGAGAGAGAGATATATATGTACATGTATATATGCATATATATATGTAAGTATGTGTATATATATATATGCATGTATATATATTTACATGTATGTGTTATATGTATATATATATATACATATATGTATATATATATATATATTTATATATATATATATGTATATATATATGTATATATGTATATATGTCAATATATATGTATGTATATGTATATATATATGTATGTATACAAGTGTATATATATATAAGCAATAATAAATCTCTGAGCGAGATATAAACAGTAGCAGCACAATATCGTGGAGTATATTTGCCACCTAAATGTGGCTGACCCATATGGGACGATGTTACTGTAGTTTATAGCACCAGGAAAACATCACCTCCAGCTGGCTAATGATACACTGTCTGTGTCCAATCAGTATTTGCAAACGGAAATCCTTGTTCCCATCTCCAGCTTGACATGATGCACACCGACCTGGGTTTCTGGGTAGTGACCCGTCATCTGCATGTGACAATCACCATTGTCACATCTCGCTACTCTTTACATCTCGCTCAGAGATTTATTATTGCTTGTTTCTCCTTTTTCGAGATCAGCATATAGTATTTTGCGTTCAAGATCACTTGTCATCCCTAGCTGGTGATTGTCACGTGCTGATGACAGGTAACTACCCAAAAATTTGGGTCCATGTGTATAACATCAGGCTACAGATGGGAACGATGATTTTCCTTCGCAAGTACTGATGTACTGTGGTAAGTAGCTTGCTTACCCCCCACATGGTTCCATGTTCAGTCTCACTGTGTAGTACCTAGGGCAAGTGTCTTCTATATGCATATATATATGCATGTATGTATATATATAGATATATATATGTGTGTGTATATATATGTATATATACATTTATATATATACAGAATGAAATGAGATGAAGAAACACAAGATTTGTTTTAAAAGACTCAAGAATATATTAGAATTATAACAGTAAAAGTATTATACAAAATATTTACCAACATAACTGGTTTCATTATTGCTTTTTAAATTATGAATTTCTGAATTAGACATTTTTTTTGCTAGGGGGAATAATTGGTAACCAAGGGATTTTACAGTAGAGGGGAGGTAAACCTGTTGTCTTTTATATTGGCCTACATTTGATTCTTACAATAGTTGGGGTAAATCTTTAATTTTCAAAATGGGTTTATATTTAATTCCAGCTTATACTTTTTGATAAATGAGGCTGCCTTATTTAGTCCCACTTGTGTTGAGATCCAAATAACAAATTGCTATAATGGGAAGATTAGGAATTGTGGTTGCAGTTGTTCTGCACAGCTGTCAATGTGTTCACTGAGATATATCTGGCGATATTGTGGGGAGGACATCTGTTATCTTTGAACTGTACATTTCCATCTGATTGACATTCCTGTCAACCCTATATAGTTTTTATGGCAGCCCGAGCATTTGATAACATAAATAAGGTTTTCAGAGGCGCAAGTGAAGCTGGATTTAACTTTGAATTTTTACCCTTGTCTAAAATGGAATTCTGATCTTTCCAAAAGATTGGATCATGTTCCACAGTTAGGACAAGCACACTTTTTTACTCTTGCATCTGTTATTCTTGAAAATAATTTAGCATTTGTGAGGATTTTCTTTAATATATTCGGTTGTTTACTACTTTTAATGATTTTATGGGTATGTAGAATTCCCTTCGGTTTGGGATCCTTATGGAGTATTGGGAGATTTTGGACAATGATGTTAAATGCTTCTTTGTTTCTGGGGTTCTATGTGGAGACATACGGTAGTGTTTTCAGAGTGCGTGTGTTCGGCTTCTCTTAATGATTTTATGTCAATGGATTTTGCTTGCTTAATCCCTTCGTTTACGAGTTGAATTGGAGAGTGTCTGTCCTGGAGTACATTTTTAAGCTCTTGCAATCTTAGTTCTCTGGTATTTTTTGGGGGGGGACACTATGGTGCAAATCCTTCTTGCAAGGTTGAAGGTTGAATCCCCAACTATTGTAAAAATCAAATGTAGATAAATATAAAAAATTATAGATTTACCTCCCCTTTATTACCAATTATTTCCCCTAGCAAACAAAATGTCTAATTCAGAAATTCATCCAAAACTCATAATTTGAAAAGCAATAACGAAACTGGTTATTATGTTGGAAGAAAAAAATCTTTTGTACAATATTGTATAATACTTTTACTATAATGATTCTTATATATTTAGTCTTTTAAAGCAAATTTTCTGTGATTTTTCATCTTATTTCTTTCCATATATATTCAATGTGTAATCACCCGCCATACTTTCTATCTTATATACGTATATGGTTGAAATTTATAGGAAATAGCAGATGAGGACATGTGCTTAAACAACAAGTAAGTGTATTAGTTTGAGGCTTGGGAAAAATGAAAAAGATTTGCAAATATATATATATATATATACACACACATTCATACATATACATTCATATATATATACATATATATGTACACTTATATATATATATGTATGTATGTACATATATATGTATATATATATATATATATATATATATATATATATATATATATATATATATATATATGTACTGGGGTTTTCTGAAAATCTACCCTGGGCTGTTAAATGGGAAAATCTATTTTATAAAACTGTTTTTCAGCTTAAATAACTGCCCACCTATAATAAGCACTCAAGGGCAGTAATATGGAAATAAAATATTTCACCTAGGAAAAACAAAGATCTCAAAAGCCGTATTTATTTTATACAATTCCATTCAACTTCTATTGTTTCAGTTGTCAGCTATATAGACATAAAGAAACTGAAACCGCCTTACACGAAGCAGCATATTAAAAATTATTCTGAAGTTAACAATGGATCTATTAGGAAATATTGAAGATTAAACTGCTGAAAACATGAATAGAAGCCTCGTGTGAACAGATAATGTCCTTGGATATTTATGATAGAATAATAACCAAATAGTTTCAAGTTAAATATCACGAATTTCTTCATTTGTTGCTTGGCTATAATTCACTTTGTATCTCATCTTCTTCAATTTTGTCTTATATGCATCTGGCACATTTACCTCAAGGCCAGACAAAACATCCTGTAAGCATGAGTTTAAGAGGCTATGTTCTACAGTCTGTCCACGAGGAGCAATTCCACTACATTCAAAAGCACACTTTATAGTTTCTTTATTTAAAGTGGCAACGGCTTGGGTCACAAAGTTCACTATCTCTTGATAAGAAGGTTTTTTTGCGATATCCTTTCTTTGTATACTCCTTTCTGCTATTGTTCTGTTTGACACAAGCCATATTCCATTAGAGGAGTAATATAACACTCTTTTATTGATTACCGCTATCTGATAGTTCGTCGGCTGCACCACGCCACTTGTCTGATCCAATTATATTTGTCGTCATTGCTACGTCATCTGATTTACCTTGAATATCTCAATTTGTAACACGAGTTCTTACTGAACACTGCTATCCAGGGAATAACTACTGTTTTGCTGTTAATGTATATATATATATATATATATATATATACACACACACACACACACACACACACATCACAAAGGTTTGAATTTATGTATTGTATATGCACACACGCATACCTGCATACACATTCAGGATGTAGTCAACCCAATATGCACCCATCCCCCCCCACCTTTTTTTTTGCATTTGTTTTCCTATGATGGCTCTATCTCTCTCTCTCCCACTTAGTTCTTCATCCTTCCAAGTGTAAATAACATGGGTGGGGAAAAAAAAAAGAAAGAAAAACATGCTGTACTGGCGATGCAGATGGTGATCAGTTGTTGAACAAATAATAAAATACTATAAGCTGTATATTTGACTTAATGAAATGCTGACAGAGATTGAAGAGTGAGATTTATAAGAACAGATCACAATCAGTGGAGCAGTGGAATAAGTAGTTGACTAAAGACTCGTGTTTGTGTTAAAATGCTGTTTGAGCCTTTTTTGTGTTTTGTCCCTAAGTTATTAATTTTTATATTTAAGGGTCCTATTGAGTATGATGTTAGATTAGGACCAGCCTGTGGTCAGTCCTTACGTATGTTAGTATGTGTGGTTGGTGTAGTACAGGTGACCTGGGAGCTAAACTAGGTACAAGTGGAATGGATAGGAGCATGCAAGAGTGTAGACTGTGTTGCTACTGGGACATGATGTGTACGAAGGATAACAGGATGACAGATGGGTATAGAAGTGTTGTGGGGATTTGGGTGGAAAGAAACTATTGAAGAGGAACGCTAAGGGAGACTTGGGTGATAAAACTGATCTCAGGAAGCTGAACTTCACGAAGATAATGAAGAAACACTATGTTGTCATGTGCCTCCTTTGTGACAAATGGCAAGACACTGTGTTTGGAAAGCACCCGTCCAATGCATGCAAGCATGTAAAAGAGATGTAAAAATGATGATGATATATATATATGTATATATGTGTGTGTGTGTGCATATATTCTTAAATTCACCAGCAAAATCTTCATGATGGGTGACTTATTAACACAACATGCTGCTTTTTTTTTTTTAATATAATAAATCTGCAACCCTACTACTAGAAGGTGTTGCTCCAACTTGGCCACAGGTCTAATGCCTGAAACCAGTAAAAGAAGCATATGTGTCATAGAGTAAGCCCCAACAGATTAGTTTATGGGGTGGGTGGTATGGATGGCAACTTATCCTTAACCTTTTAACATTTATACTGGTCATTTAAGGCCCAAATATTCTCTGTTTTAATGAATTGTAGGGCCTCCATCTCAGAAGCATATGTGTTTTAGATAGTGTCTGTAAATGAACGACCTGGTCCACCTAGCTGTTAATAGGTAGTGCAGTGTAGAGGATAAACTCACAGCTTTAAAAGTATCAGAATTGATGAGATTGTTTACTTGTTTGCAGAGCAGGGTTCAACTTGTACTGCAGGCCATAGAGATCAGGATCACTTCATATGGTTATTGGAATAGTGGCACCAGTTGAGGGCATTTTCTCCACTTTATGTTGAGTGCGTTCTGTGGATGGCAACTATAGCACTAAAGTTCAACATAACTAGCTGATGCAGAGTCAGTGGCTTACATCCTGTACACTGGCCATCACTTCATTGTGTTCAAGACACTCACAAATGACTTGGTTTGTCTGCTTATAAGTAAAAATTCACTGTTGGAAGTAGTGGGTTAGATTATTATAACCTATTGGGTTCTGGACAACTATATTACTGCTGTTGTTGTTTCTAGCAGAAGGGGCTGAAACAAAAGGCTCAGAGTAGTATGAAGGGGATTTTGACTCAGAAGATAGCGGGATTGGATAACTTGTATTAAATAGGGTTGCTGCCCCCACCAGACTTACTTTGTTTTGGGACTCATGATTTTTCAAAAAAAAAAAAAAGAACCCATACTTATATTTTACAATTAACTCCCTCTCCTCTAAATTTTAAATGAATAAAAATTGTTTTAAGGAGAGAATTTATTCATATTTAAAAAAAAAAATCAAATAATTTATCATTTTGAAAATGGTAAATAACTTTTTTTATTTATAAAATATATTTTTAAATCCGATACCAGTTCAAATAAGTTTGGAATATATTCAAACCTACAAGAAAGCCATTCCATGTGTTTTGTCATGGAGAAAATTTCTTGCTGTTGACAAATAAGTGTAAACACACCAAAATTTTTAAATGTTATTAGAAACCCCCCTTTGTCCTGCAAAACCCTTGGAATTTTTTCCATAGAACCTAGTCTAAGAAATTCTTGCAATAAGGCATTCATTTAGTGTTTCACATTACTTATTCTGCCAGTTACAAAGTTCCTATGCTGTTACTCAACCACTCAACATGCTAGAAATAGCAATTAAATCTCTTTCAAATTACACTACTTTTTTTTAAAAATGGAGGACCTATTGGATTGTCCTAGGCACACTGCTTGTTAAAAAGTTGGAGGATGGTCAGTATTGGAATGTCTTCGACCATAAGGTATGCTCAATCTGGGATGCCATGTGGCTAAACAACAACTCTGCCACATGTGACACTAAATTATTAATTAGTTACATTAATTTAAAAAGTAGATTTTTTTTTTTGTTTTATTTTGGCATTTCAATTATATCAAAGACATGGTTTTTTTTTAAGGGACAGAAAAACAGATAATTACTTAAAACCTGTTCATGTTGTTTATGTTCAACGGTGTGTGTGTGGACTTATTTTGAATTTTGATATATTTTCTTGTCTTCCCTCACACATGATGAGGTCTTTTGACAATCAAATTCTACCTCCTTAATAACAACCATTATGATATTTATCATCACTACCACAGTTCTTAGCTGTGTATGCATATATATATATATATATACATAGGCGGAGGAGTGGCTGTGTGGTAAGTAGCTTGCTTACCAACCACATGGTCCCGGGTTCAGTCCCACTGCGTGGCATCTTGGGCAAGTGTCTTCTACTATAGCCTCAGGCCGACCAAAGCCTTGTGAGTGGATTTGGTAGACGGAAACTGAAAGAAGCCCCTTGTATATATATGTATGTGTTTGTGTGTCTGTGCTTGTCCCCCCAACATCGCTTGACAAC
This sequence comes from Octopus bimaculoides, assembly GCF_001194135.2. Classification (NCBI taxonomy): domain Eukaryota; kingdom Metazoa; phylum Mollusca; class Cephalopoda; order Octopoda; family Octopodidae; genus Octopus; species Octopus bimaculoides. The sequence goes on from NC_068992.1 coordinate 14,545,081, forward strand.
CGATGCTAGTGTGTTTATGTCCCCGTAACTTAGCGGTTCGGCAATAGAGACCGATAGAATAAGTACTAGGCTTCTAAAGAAT
>NC_068992.1:14545714-14552433 GCF_001194135.2 Octopus bimaculoides
GTTGCACCAGTCCTCAGTCAAATCGTCCAACCCATGCTAGCATGGAAAGCGGACGTATATATATATATATTTATGTGTGCATGTATCTATGTATGTATGTATATCTATGAATGTATGTATATGTATGCATATATATATGTATGAATATGTATGTGTATTTGTATATATGTATGTGTGTGTGTGTATATATGTATATAAATATATGTGTATGTATATATATGTATGTGTATATACATATGTGTGTATATATATATATATATATATATGTATATATATATACACACAAATACATCCAACAGGCTCTAAGCCTTTATGGAACTGATGTGTCTTTGAGCACATAGAGGCACTCTTTTTCTTTCATTTTCCATTTCAATCAATGAAGGTATTCTTAGAGAAACTCAGTTAATTAAAATTCTGAATATGGTCAATGAAAAGTAAGCAACAAATTGTAATTTAAGTGGTGTTATCCCTTACGAAACTTGGATCTGTTATATTCCAAGATCTGAATTAATGGAACACTAATGAGATGTGTCATAATTAAGAAGTTATGGCTTGAAAAGATTTGTGTGCGTGTTTGTGTAAATGGGTTCTTGCAGTTTCATAACAAGATGAATAAAACTTTAATGATGCAATGAAATTGGATTGAAGTGTATAGACAGTAATTGCATCTGAAAAAAAAATGCTTTCCTTTCATCAGACAATATCGAATATCTGTTGGCTGTTTCAATTCTCAACCATAGCATCCTTCTGTAACATGTTGGTGGTGTTGACCAAATCACTGTCCTTCTCCTCAACCTGGCTTATTGCTTGCTCTTTAACTCTTCAAATTTCGGATTACTGCATCAAACTGTTTTCAATCAATTGTTTATCTTTAGAATAATATTGTAGGTCAGGTGTGAGAGGCTGCATCTGACCAGTTTGAACATAGAACAGGTAGAATAGTTGAGCCAGATATAGTTGGTTTTAAATGCAAAAGGGTTAACTAACAAAAGGTGCTTTCTCCTGTTGTCTCTCTTCTTCTGTAAACTGCTGTCTTCCTCACCTTTTTTGTTATTCCATTGGCTGTGAGCATTTGCCATACCAACTGATCAGGAAATACTCTTCAGCAAAATTGACTGGAAATACCCATGCTTGCTATCTCTTCTTCTTGTAAAAGGTTCTGGTGTTCTGCCTTCTCTTGATCACACTTTTCTCAAACAGGACTTTGTAAGTTCAGTCTTCTCCACTACTTCAGACCACAGAGCAATGTTCAACCTCGGGCTTGTCTTCATGACCTGCACACTTCCTCCTAAGTCTAATTCCATGTCCCACAACAGGACAGTTTGTTGTTCTTGCTGTGGTTGACAGCTGCTTTTCTCCCTCATAAACTTGATTAACGGCATAGGTTTCCCTTGGGTTTGGCATTTCTTGCTTTTCTTCTCCTCCTCCAAAATATTAGCAGGTGCTATGAGCACCTTTTTACGATCATATCTGTATCTTCTTTAGGTGAATTTTGACACCTTGATGCAGAAGACACTTGCAAAGGTGGGAATTATCTCCCTTCATTTCAATTAAGTTTGAGCAAAGCTATAGCAGAAGACACTTGCCCAAGGTGCAACACAGTGGGACTAACTCAGAACCCAGCTTCTTACCACACAGCCACGCCTGTACCTGTATGGCTTTGATTTTTCAATCCTCTTCTAATTGATATACTTGGAAACAGTCTCTTCCAATGATCTGAATTAACTTAAGAGTTTTATCACATTTTTCCCAAAATTTCTGAATTTGTGAGTGTTGTGGGGAGCAATCTAAGCTGGTGATGCATGTTTCCAAGAAACTTTGCTGGTTTCCCTTTAGCATCTAAACAACTGCACAACATATTAACGTTTATTCTTGCTATTAAGCTCTTCCCTTTTTACTTGTAATTCTTTAATTCTACCCTAGCTTCTTAAATGTTTCATTAATTGTGATTTTAGTATTTGATGGCTCAATTAATTTAGCAGTTACCTTACTTTGACCATATTTTATGATTTTAACTGAATTTGAGTTTAACTAAAACACTTTGATTACTCCAGACAGAATTTAATAGAACATCTTATCTGTATTCAGTGACACAAAGTTAATGTTCAATTATCTGATGATATTCAGCTTGAAGCTTGGCATTTTGAAAACTCTCAGTAGCTTGAATTACCAGGATTTTTATAAATACACATATTTTAACTCTTCTTCAAATTAAGTCCTTTTGCCTTTGATGCATGTAACTTTACATACACACACACACACACATATATATATATATATATATATATATATATATAATTAATAAGTCTTAGGGTAGCAAAAAAATTAAGAAATTTAATTTACTACTAGTGGTGTAGCGAGAAAAAAAATTAGTCAACAGACTATATATTATTCATGTAAAATACAGTGTACATTTAATACACATTAGAGATGCCCATAAAAGGACATCTAACCCGCTAGAAAGAGTAGCCAAAGCTCTACACCACAAAATTAGGGATAATTTCGAATATATATATATATGTGATGGCTGGAACTCAATTTTGAGCAATGCTTGATGATTCTTTAAAAAAATGAGTAGTAATGATGAGCACCTCTTGCAGCAGGTGTTGAAGTTTACCAACCATGCTGACACGTACCTTCATGGAACTTATATGCCACGTTTAAAACACCCAGTACACTCTGTGAAGTAGGTGACATAAGGAAGGGCATCCAGCTGTAGAAACCACGTCAAAATAGACAAATGGAACTCCAGCTGGCCAACTCCTGTCAAACTATCCAATCCATGCAAGCATGGAGAATGGATGTTAAATGATGATGATATATACATATATACATTTGAGGAGGGTTACAAGCAGAGGGAAAAGTACTTAATGTCTGTAGTAGAGATTATTCATTTCATTCCAAAACTACTGATCCACTCTGTTGCTGCTGCATGTTTTTTGTTTCGCTGGAATGTTTTCATTTGTTTCTGTGAACAGAAACAAGAAACTCACAGTAACAATTAAGTGATTCTAAGTAGTACTTAATACCTGGTGTAAAAGTGTGCTATTTATTTAAACTGAAATCTTTTTCTTGCAACACAAATCTTTCACAATTATGATTATCAGACAAGAATGTTCTAGCCTGATGATTACAATGGTCAGAATGTGTCAAAATAAAAGGAGTTATGACTAAATGAATTAAATATACATGTGTGTGCATGTGTTTCGTATGTGGTCTTAGTCTCTTGTTTATGAGGAAGACTGTATGGTATTCAGGTATGACTTGCAGAAGTTTTTTTTTTTTTTCCTTTTTGCAAAATGTGTTATATAAAATTCAACGAGGCCAAGTCATTGGGTCAGTTCACTTGGACATCACTGTTTGCTGACAGCCTTGATCACCAACCAATTCTTATCTTAAAAATTTATTTCTGCTTTCTCCACCACCCACCACTCCTTGACTTAATTGGGTTTTCAATTTAATGGTTACCAAATAGAGTTATTTAAACATAGAGGACCAGTTGCTTTTGTTTTGGCAGCGAATATGGAGTTGGTCAGTGCCAACGAGGGAATCCAGTATATTACTGGAATTTGTTTTATGGAAAAAATTTAAAAAAAAAAAAGAAAAAAAAAACTGTTCCCCTTGAGAGTAAGTTTGGACTTGGAGAGACAGAAAACTAATTACCGTCACCTGTTTAGCCTAACACTCTTCTCTTTCTGAAAACTAACTGCCCCATGCCCTGTTATAGTTATGAAATATTAAAATTGCTTTAGTAAAAAAAAAAACAAAAAAAAAAAGGGAAAAAGTTGACTTTCCTTTGTTTATAATTTTAACACATTCATGTTATATTGTTTGTTGTTCAGAAATAATTCATTTGTTGGCTTTATTCTTCTGTGTTTTTGGTAAAAAAAAAAGTTGAAATGTTGATCGTCATTCTAAAATTGATGTAACAATTTTTTAAACAATCAACTTTGTTTCATAAAAATACTACGTTTCAGATTGTTTGATGATCTCTGTTCATCCTCAGTCGTTTTCTTCGATGTATTTATGGACAGGTGACACATGACAATGAACAGAGAACAACACATTTGAAATATAGTTTTTGTTTGTTTGGGGTTTTTGTTTTTTTTTTGAGGGGATTGGGGTCAAACTGGGGGATAAAAAATGTGGGAATTAAGTCTGCCATCAGTATTAATAAAATCCCATCTAAACAATTTAGGCCATGTTGTTTTTGTTTTTTTACTAAATCCCTGGCTGGTCAGCAGTTTTACTCACAGGCTTTTAAGTGTCTGTGGATACCTCTTGCAGAAATGACGGTAAGACTGAGAAAAACATGACTAAAGGATGGTGATTAAGTGAAGAATGGAGAAGGATGTCACAGAGTCTGCATAGGTAACCCTTACTAGCAGGGAAAACGGCTGTAAAATGTTTGTGTGGCTAAGAAGTTTGCTTTTTAGCCTCATCTGCTATAGTCCCAGGATTGTGAGTGGATGGAAAATGAAATAACTCCATTAATATGTGTGTATGAATGAGTTGGGGGATCTCTTTTGACGTCATGTGTCAGCAATGCCCATATCAAATCTCCCATGGAAAACGGTTGGGATTGACATCCAGCTATTGAAAGTCTGCCTCAATAAATTCCACATGGAAAATTGAACGTTGAAACAGCAGACATTACGTATAGCGAGGTGAAGGGAGAGAACTCATCTAAAAAAAAGAAAAGAACTAAAGCCAATAAGGAAACTGCAACCTAACATTAACAATAGCAATTTCCCCTTCATTTTAATAATCATGTGCATGAATAAAAAGTAGGACGGCTATGGGCTGGAATCCAATCAACCTGGCTACTGAGCATATTTGTAGCTCTAAACAAGGGACGTTACTCTTGTATAACTAGATGAATGCATGATCCTTGGTGACTGACTGCTGTTGCATATGTTAGCACCTTCTCAAGCAGATATATGGAATGAAGACAAACCCTTTCATTTATTGTATTTGTACTGAAATGTAGTACATTCATTTCAATTAATTCCGTCATTGGGCTCGTATTAGGGACAGAAAAACATGAAGTTTTTAATTTAAGTCACTTTAAAACAAAAAGTCTATCATAAAATGAGAGGCAGTCTCAGGTGGATTGGGTTCGAAAAGGCTAAACATCTGGTGTGTAACCATTAGATGCAGTGTTGGTGTTCCTTAACAAATTGAGCAAAGTGGTGGCAAGAAATGGTACAGAGGAACGATTGATCCATTTGATTGCTATGAGGAGTGAAATTTAATGTTTCTGGCCCCTGTCATTTGTGATAAAGTGATTTTGCTAGAGCTAATTAATGAAGGTGGGGACATGAGAATGGATGTGATAGGGGTTAGAAGTGTGTGGAATTTGAAGTGGGTGAAAAGGAGACAAAGCAGAAAAAGTCAGTCTCCAACACGGTGAGTTCATGTAAATGGTAGTATTTAAAATATCTGAAGATTTTATCATGTAATGGCAACACCTGAAGTTTGAATCTTGTTTTAATAGCCAGGAATTTTCAAAGAAATATACACAGTCCCATGCTTTAGAATTTGCTTAACTTTTGAAGTGATCAGAAAAACCAGGCTATTCTGGTTCTTGCTAAAATAATGGTGTAGAAAAACACAAACCAACAATTAGACCAGACTCCTCTCTGTTTTTTCTTTTGCTATTACAATAGCCTGCATTGCCAACTAACAATAGTTTAACAATTTCCCAAACACCATCTCATTGGGGATAATTTCAATGCATTGTAAACCAAGTTCCAAATTATACAGATTCCAAGAGGTGACACAATAACATCACAATACGACAAGGTATCACCCACAAATCCTGGTTATACCATGTTTCTGTAGAGCTGAGGGACACTTGCTGATCTGCAGTGATTCACAATGCACATAAAAGATTGTAAGGAAACCAAAACTACACACAAACATAGAGCAATCACAGGTACCACAAAGTATCTGATCTGTTGCTTTAACAATTCTGCTAATCCATTGCTCTAAATTGCTATTATGGCTATCCCAGAAAAAATGTGGTAGGATTTGAACTCGGGATGCAATGAGTTGTAACAAAATACAGCAAAACAGTTTGCCCTTTGTTTTAACATCTCTGCCAACTTGCTGCAAACACATGCATTAAACATTAATTTTACCCTTTTTATAAAAAAAAAAGCAACTTGACAAGTTCAACAAGTGAAGAAAAATCGTTTATTACAGATAATAATAATAGCTAGTCTCTGTTACAAATAACAACATACTATCCAGAACTATGCTTGAAATGCTCCTGGTATGTTGTAACCAATAAGACTACCTTTTCCGATTATTTCTCCAATAAAGAACCAACACATTATTTCAAGTGCAACAACGGAATTGAGGAAGCCTTCCTGTAAATTAAAAAGAAAACAAAGACAAATGTTACGCCAAAGAAGTTTTTTTTTTTTTTCAGGCTAAAAGGTAGTTTTAATGAGATAATTGCTGATTTATTTGTCCAAGGTACATCATCATCATCATCGTTTAACGTCCGCTTTCCATGCTAGCATGGGTTGGATGATTTGACTGAGGACTGGTGAAACCGGATGGCAACACCAGGCTCCAATCTAATTTGGCAGAGTTTCTACAGCTGGATGCCCTTCCTAACGCCAACCACTCAGAGAGTGTAGTGGGTGCTTTTACGTGTCACCCGCACGAAAACGGCCACGCTCGAAATGGTGTCTTTTATGTGCCACCCG
>NC_068992.1:14552932-14557984 GCF_001194135.2 Octopus bimaculoides
CTACCTCAAGTTAAAAAAACAAATACGAATACTGGCATTGCTTTTAAAGAGATCAATATACTTTGTTGCATTTAGTCTATCTAGGCAAGTGCTCCACAACCTTTTTCCACTTGAGGTACACTTTCAAAATTCAGCAGCACACCTGAACTAAAAACCTAACTAAAAGTATAAGGAAAAAATAACATTCAGGTTACACTGTGGCACACCAATGTGCCATGAAATATTGGTTTCAGAGCATCGTCCAGGCAATAGGAATAAGTATGAAATGTACCAGATGTTTATGTTCTGGCAGTGTCCAACTTCATACCAGAGCCCATCAATCACTTTGATCTAGATCCAATCGTTTACCTTTACATCTGTTTTTCCATGGTAGCATGGGTTAGTTGAATATATTACTGAGGAACTGTTTTACAGCCAGATGCTTTTCCTATTTTTCAAGTATGGGATCTCTTATTGCACAGGTCTTTGGACAGGAGAAATGACAACACCAGCACTCAGTGATTCTGGAAGAAGTGCAAATGTGAACATTACCACAAATGCACAAATGTACATATATGATAGGCCTTCACTTTCAGTCTACCAAATCCACTTACAAGGCTTTGATCATTCTGTGGCTATAGCAGAAGACCCTGATCCAAGGTATCACCATGCAGTGAGACTGAACCCAATACTATATGGTTGGAAAGTGAACTTTTTAACCACAGGGTCATCCCTAAGCCAGACTCCGAATCGGATGATGACTTTGTGCTATTAATGTTTAACAGCCCGTTCTACCATATAAACATCCACAAGAGTGGCTGTTTGTAAGAAGCTTGCTTCCCAAACACATGGTTCCAGGTTCAGTCCCACTGTGTGGCACCTTGGGCAAGTGTCTTCTACTATAGCCTTGTGAGTGGATTTGGTAGACAGAAACCAATTATTAAGATGTGCCGGTGCCATGTAAAAGCACCCAGTACACTGTGTAAAGTGGTTAGTGTTAGAAAAGGCATGCAGCCATAGAAACCATGCCAAAATAGACAATTGGAGGCAGGGGCAGCTCCAGTCGAAATCATGCAAACCAAGCTAGAATAGAAATCAGATGTTAAACGATGATGATGAGCTAATGAAGTCTTAAAATCATTTTTTTGTAACATTGTTTTTCGAGTTACTATGCACATCTTGGAACCAATCACCAACATAACTTGAGGTTTTTCTTTTTACATCAAAAACAAAAGAAAAAAATCGAATCCTAATTATTTCTAGAAAACTGGATTTTAATTGCAAAACTGTAGCATGTACTCAATACTGATGCTTTCTGTGTGTACGTGTATGTATATCATCATCATCATCATTTAGCGTCCGTTGTCCGTGCTGGTATGGGTTGAATGGTTTGACCAGAGCTGGCGAGCTGCACCTGACTCCAGTCTGATTTGGCATGGTTTTCTATGGCTGGATGCCCTTCCTAATGCCAACCACTCCGAGAGTGTAGTGGGAGCATTTTACATGCCAGTTGCGTGACACCAGTATCTGCCACAACTAAAATTTCAATTAGCTTAATTGGTCTTCTCAAGCAAAGCTTAATTACCAAAGGTCTTAGTCATTTGTCATTGTCTTTATGAGGCCCAGCACTTGAAAGGTGCCTTTCATGTGCCACTGGCATGGGTGCTAGCGACGCGACACAGGCATCAGCCCATTGCAATAAATGCAGTGATACCAACATGCGATTTTTGAAAATTGTTCAGTGAAGAACTTGGATAGAAACATCAGAATTCTTACCTTAACAGTTAGAGTCTTCCATTTGCCAGTCTTTATGCTGTTGGTTACACTGACAAAACCTTGTGAAACCTTTGGCATGTCAGAAAATGTTGGTGGAGTTAATTCAACTTTAGCATATTTGATGAAAGACTGAAAGCCGGGCTGGGCCTCTGAAACAAAAACAAGTTTTCATAGAGTAATAATGGAACAGTGTTTACTAAGAGAAAATGTAATGAGCCGACAAATAGTTTCAATGTTTAAATATTTGTTCAGTGGGTACCTATGGGAATCTAGAGCCGATAAATATTAACTTTTTTTCAGTTAAATATTTGCAGTGAATTATATCGAAATGGATTCTTTCAATAAAAGGTATATATTCCACTTTAGCATTTACTCAATAATTAAACACCCCCACACACATATAGGTTAGAGCATCAAGTTACGGGGACGTAAACACACCAGCATCGGTTGTCAATCAATGTTGGGGGGGGGGGGCAAACACAGATGCACAAACATACACACACACACACATATATATATATATATATATAAACACTCTCTGAGTGGTTGGCGTTAGGAAGGGCATCCAGCTGTAGAAACCCTGCCAAATTAGATTGGAGCCTGGTGTTGCCATCCGGTTTCACCAGTCCTCAGTCAAATCGTCCAACCCATGCTAGCATTGAAAGCAGACGTTAAACGATGATGATGATGATGATGATATATATATGTATATATATATATAATTGAAAGCGGACGTTAAACGATGATGATGATATATATATATATATATATATACATATAAACGATGGGCTTCTTTCAGTATCCGTCTACCAAATCCACTCACAAGGCTTTGGTCGGCCCGAGGCTATAGTAGAAGACACTTGCCCAAGGTGCCACACAGCCACTCCTGCACCTACATGTAAAAGACAACTACATTATTCAATGTACCCTTCCTTTGAAACAATTGGTTTGCTCAGAAACACTGCACCGTTCAGTCCAGGAATTGAAACCACAATCTTATGACTGTGAGTGCAACATCCTAACCACTAGGCCACACACCGATGAGCTTGTAGAAGAAAGGAAGAAAGCCCAACACATCTAGAAAAGAAGTGTAAAAGCTACAAGTTACACGAAAAACAAGGGATGTGTAAGACCCATCACAAAAGGGTTAAAGCTGCTGTAATTGCCGGACACTGACAGATACAGGGTTGTTGTTGTTTATGCAGAGGACTGGTGTTTTTGAGGCACTGATCTGTCCACTTTGCATCAATAGTCAGCCCATCAGTTTCACCCTCAAACAGATGACCTCTGAACAGAAGGATGCCAGGTCATCTACAAAGCCAAGATCTAAATCCAAGAGAAAAACGGCAGTAAATGTGTAAGTCCATTTTAAAGCCTGTTACTTGGTTTGCAGTAACAGACTGAACTTTATAACAATGATGGGAAATCTGTCGTAATGCATGACTTAGGGTTAGGGTTAGGATGCTGGTTGGTGATCAAAGGGGACATAAATAGGATCAACCCTTTCAACAAATCTTGTCACCTAACAAAATGTCAAATGAAGAACAGTGCTGCAAAACAGGTGACAATATTATGGTCTTTGAAATGAAACGCCGGCAGCACTGAGAGATAGGTCATACACTCAAAATGAAGTAGAATAGGATACCAAAGAGGACATTAAGATGAATACCATTTGGAAGCGAAAGCCTGAACGGTCAAAGAGTACCTGGCATAGAAGAAATGAAAGTTTACTGCGAGAAATGGCTCATGATTGGAGCAAAGCACAAAGTTACTAAAGGTTGTAAGAGCTGTCAAAGCCTAATTTCTCAACTGGGGAGAGATTTATGAGAAAATTACGTAACTAACACCAATTCGCCTATTATATCTCGCCCCGAGTGGATGAACAACTTTAATCCAATTATATTATTAATTGGTAGCAAAACAGATTCAAATAGCAATAGGTTTCAAATACGTTCGTCACTTACGATCTCGTTCATTAGACAAACATATATCATTTGGGTGTGTATACTCGTTCGCAGAATTTCCAGTTGGAGTTGAAAAAAAAAAGAGCTAACTATAAAATTATTTATAGAAGATTCTACAGCTATCAAATTAATAGATTAATAAATTATAAAACTAACAGTATTGAATGAAATAAAGGGTTGTTGTGAAAATCAGACTGTTGATGTTTATAGAAAAGAGTTACTGACTGCAGTGCCCTTGTTACGTCAGATATAAAGGTCAACCAAAAAATAAAATAGGAAAAGGTTTAAAAGAAAGGTAAATACTATCTAAAGTGCATTAGTGTTTACTACAGAAGTCAAGCCAAATTAAGTATTATTATATGTAGACATTTAATTAATTGCTTATGGTGTTTGTAGCAATAGTAAAGCACCAAATTGTAGCCGAGTTCAGCCGAACAGGTTACCAAGGATGAAAAGTACGCTCCCTAGAATGCTTTCTTTCGTCTTAATCCTAACATATCATTGTAATATTTGCATTTGATCTACTGCGAAGGTGATTATTTTGAATTATTATATTTATTAATATTGATAATAAAAAAAAATCACTTGTTTTTAATTACTAAACTTACATCGAACTTAATTGCAATCGACTTAACATTCGTTCAAACGTTTCGACAGAGGCGGGTTGAGAAGGCAAATTAGAGTATTAAAAATAATGCAAATACATTTTAAATTAACATGAGTACAGAACTGTCATTGCTCGATAATATTCTGCGTAAATATTGAATAACAAGCACTTACTTTTCACTAGTCCGGGTGCTTTGGACACCAATCCACCAATTTTAGCAACAACCTTCGCCATTTTGATCACCCAACAGAACACACATGCGCAATGTGACCTTAAACTCGTATGAAATTACTCTGACGTCATTTCCGGCCTTTTAAAACCAGAGAGAGTCGGGGCTTCTATGTGGTCGCTCACCTGCTCTACTAGAGATAGCAGTCAAATGTCTGTCGAATCATACACTACTGCCCTAAAAGCAAGAAGGGAGATTCTTGAGTTTATATGTCCACTTTCGCTTTTCGTCAATCATTAGCATTACTGATTTCATTTAGGAGCCGATGAAAACTTTATTTCGAAGAATTTCTCAATATAGTTCTACATAATGTCTTGATTAAGGGCATAACTACAGAGTTGTACCCCACCACTTTGGAAGGTCATAAATTTCAGAAAAATGAATATTTTTTAATGAAATTTTCTATGCATATATTATTTATTATGTAGATTACGAATATACAAAAATTCTCGGTGAAAGTGTTTTTTTGTTTTTTTTAGGCGGGGGACAATTTTCGG
>NC_068992.1:14559149-14563729 GCF_001194135.2 Octopus bimaculoides
TCCTGCATTTAACGGTAAACCATTCAGTTTCATTTGTTGATGAAGCCACAGGTGTACACACAAATCATGTAGAAGGAATGTGGGCGCATGCTAAGCGCAAATATCGGCAACTATATGGTACCTCATCCGAGTTGTTTCCCACGTATTTAATAGAATTCATGTGGCGAAAGAGGTACTCCACTAGACAATTTGAGCACCTCTTTGCTCAAATTGCTGAGCAATACACATTTTAAATACATATACACATAACATACTTTTTTTTTAAAACAAACATTTCTTAACTAATACAAGATTTCACAAAAGATCAATGAAGAACACAAACACGTACTGAAACAGTGACTAAACTTATGTTGTTTTGTTGGGATTAACCCACCTTTAAAGTGAAAAAAAACAGAACCGACGTATACGACAGGTATGTAAAATATATTTGTGTACTTTTTCTGTTTATTCTTAATCTTCGTGTTTTTGCAAGATTGAAAAAAATGTCTCGGAAAGCTAACATTTTAAATTCTTGGGGAAGAGACAGGGTGCCTGCGCCGAGTCTGCCCTTTATAGTTTCTATATTTAACCGTGCGTGTATATTCCTATTTTTGCTTCTGTTCTCTTCTACTTCTCTACTAGAAACGTTTACTTTGGAATATACTTCTATTGAGAAAAAAAAATCGTGTGCATGTTATTTTTAACGTAAGTTTTCAAAAACCGGCCTTTGAACTTTTAAGCGTTGAACATTAGAAGATCTTTGCTCATAAGTTTGCTGGGTCAAAGCTGACCTGGGGTTAAAGAACAATATCTAGCGATAGATTCGTGTATTGACTATCGTCATCCAGTATGCTAAAAATAGCAGTTACAATCCTTGTTACGATGTAAAGTTTGTTATTAAAAGTGTATAACAATATTGAAGAACAGACATTTCTTCAAACAAATGGTGGTAAACTAGCTGAATCGTTAGAGCGTCAGAAACACTGCATTATAATATCGCTTATTACTCTTCATGTTCCGTGTTCAAATTCCCTCGAGGTCAGTTACGTTTTTTTGTTTTTTTTCCGGGGGTTTAGTACTTGTCTGGTAGGAATGTCGATGGTAACTCCTAAAGCATTTGTTGGAATTTTGTCACATCAGCTAAACCAATGAAAAGAATGGTATGTAAGGTGGGGGTAAAAAAAAGAAGTGCTGACATCTATAACATGATGAAACAAGGTTTCGAAAATCTATAAATTTGTGCATAAAAAAGAAAAAGAAAAATTATATACATTTTTAAACTATGAAAATTTCAGGGTCCTGCTAATTAATATTATTGTGCTTTTTTAAATTTCACATTAATATTTTGTATTTAAGTTGCCCTTCTGCAGTCTCTTTACGTTATTTCCGTTACTTTATTCCCGTTGAAATACGTTGTGTTCGGTTCAATTGATTTTGAAAATAATGAAGAAATTAGTTAAATAATTTTGCCATTGTTAAGATGGTGTTTAGAGCGTCATTGTCATCATGTTTCGTACGCCAACAGCGATGACCGATTAAGCACAAGTTCTCCGGCTGCCTTGTCTCTCTTATTCAACCAGCTTGTGATATTGTCCATCCGTTGCGTTCTTTGCCTGTTTTCTGATCTACTACCCAATATTCTTCCTTCCATAATAATGTTTTCCAGACCCTTTAATTTAAATCATTTAATCCAAAGTGGGGTTCAAACATCGTCCGGGTCAACTTTACTTCTCATTCAGACTTGGTCGAGGAAGCACAACCCACGTAATGGATTTGATTCAGTGGAATTTGATTCGGTAATTGTATTATTAGCATCTTTCATTGTAAATAGCCAATACAAAATATCGGGTCCGACAATAAATATTAAAGTTAAAGGTTCAGTTATTATTCACACAGCCAACACATCTCACATCGCTATTGTTTTTTGTTGGCACTCCGTCGCTTACGACGTCGAGGGTTCCAGTTGATCCGATCAACGGAACAGCCTGCTCGTGAAATTAACGTGCAAGTGGCTGAGCACTCCACAGACACGTGTACCCTTAACGTAGTTCTCGGGGATATTCAGCGTGACACAGTGTGACAAGGCTGACCCTTTGAATTACAGGCACAACAGAAACAGGAAGTAAGAGTGAGAGAAAGTTGTGGTGAAAGAGTACAGCAGGGTTCGCCACCATCCCCTGCCGGAGCCTCGTGGAGCTTTAGGTGTTTTCGCTCAAGAAACACTCACAACGCCCAGTCTGGGAATCGAAACCGCGAGTCCGCTGCCCTAACCACTGGGCCATTGAGCCTCCACTCACATCGCTATAGTACAACACCAACAAGAACACCACAACAATGATGATAAAGCTATCCATTGCGACATTGGTGATTCAGATGTTCACAATATATTATTATTGACCACTTCAACACAAGCGACCAAGCAACATCGCGACTTGTTCAAAATTTTATAAGTATAAAATGTATAGGAAAACGTATTTGTCGTTAGTTAATAAAATCGTTTATTCAGCAGACAAACCTTTCGAAAATGCTTGAGAACTGCGTATAAGGGATCTTTAATATAAGGGAACTATTGCACTTCGCAGTAACTAGACTTGCTAAAAGCGGCAGCCATATCTCCCTCAAATTAAACCCAGCCACCTTATCGAAATGGACGGATACATTTCGTAGCGTAGTCCATTGTATATACAGAGTTTGAGGGATATTCGAGGAGACTTTTGGTAATTTAATAAAACATCTCTAATCTAGCAAGAACCAAACGTGTTTTAATAACATTTTGTGTACATTCTCTCGATAAGCCTTCTTATAAGATTATTCTCTAAATCCACCTTCGGCTTCGATGACTGCTTCAATGCCGGACCGGAATCATTGACACGACACCACTAAATGTTCCGTATTAATTTCAGACATTACCTGGAAAATGGCAGCCTTTAGTGAAGCTATCGTATTGTGAAGATGTCGATTAGCCTCTCTTTCGACAACATTCTAAACGGAGTAGTCGATGGGATTTAAATCTGGCAAGTTTGAATCTGACAAGTTTGGTGTTACATGGTCATAATGATTGTCTTGCATTCATTCTTGGATTATGTAGACCGTTTGAGAAAGCACTGAGTCTTGTTGGATCTCGTATGGCCTTCCACTGTCTCCAGTAATTTAACGTATCCAGTAGCATTAATTCTAATGCTCCGAGGAGAGATGTGAGGTGGCATAACATGACCTTTGTTACTAACCACTTTCAAAATCATCGCAGTTGCTGGAAACTCAGGGTGCATCATTCTGCAGACAGCATAAGGGTCTGCACATAAGCATCTGCCATTTCTTCTGTTAGTCTTGGACTTGGTCGAAGTCTATCGAATTAGAGAAGAACCAAGGCATATTACGCTCACAAGAGGTTTTAATCTTATTATGTCACCACTCGGCACGGATCCAACGGTTATCCGATGTCTTTGCAGACATGAATCGGCCCCTCCTCACGACATACGACTCGTATCGAATGTCCCCGTGCACTACAGTTCTAATTGTTCATTTCAATTCCTGAAGTTCTTTGGCAATGACCCGCATTAATTTTCCGGTATTATCAACGATAGTGGAGGCGCAAAGGCCCAGTGGTTAGGGCAGCGGACTCGCGGTTTCGATTCCCAGACTGGGCGTTGTGAGTGTTTCTTGAGCGAAAACACCTAAAGCTCCACGAGGCTCCGGCAGAGGATGGTGGCGAACCCTGCTGTACTCTTTCACCACAACTTTCTCTCACTCTTACTTCCTGTTTCTGTTGTGCCTGTAATTCAAAGGGTCAGCCTTGTCACACTGTGTCACGCTGAATATCCCCGAGAACTACGTTAAGGGTACACGTGTCTGTGGAGTGCTCAGCCACTTGCACGTTAATTTCACGAGCAGGCTGTTCCGTTGATCGGATCAACTGGAACCCTCGACGTCGTAAGCGACGGAGTGCCAACAACAACGATTATAAACGATGTTTTGAATCTGTCGGACGAATTGCGATAACTTCAGAGTTTCGGAACTTTTAGAATATTTTTTTTCTCTGTGTGATACAGTTGAAACGTTCTCATTAGTGGCTTCCAATTCCATCCAAAATTTGTGTACAAAATTCACACACACACACACAACATTTACATCACACATTCCCAGTCCATCAAAATTTAGACATCATTAACCAAACCGCAATAATTACGAACAATACAGAACTAACAAAACACGTATACAACCACACAGATATCACACTCAGCGATTTCATCACACCAACAAACTACTCGCTGACACATAAAATTCAGCCCAACAACAAAACATACATACAGCGCTATAAAAAGATTAGATATTCTGATGGAGAAAGGACTTTCGGGAGAAATATCTTCTTTAGGCACATGGCCCGAAATTTTGGGGGTGGGGGCCATTCGATCAGATCGACCCCAGTACACAACTGGTACTTAATTCACCGTCATTGTATCGAACATCAGGCACGTAGATCTGGTCGGCACTGCTCCAAAAGATTACGAGGTGGTGACAGGAGCAAAAATTAACCGAGAAATGTCAATGGGCCTGCAGCTGGGCACCTGGAGTGACAAGTCTATGCCGTTCAATAACGTCCT
>NC_068992.1:14565126-14571151 GCF_001194135.2 Octopus bimaculoides
TCTGGGTTCAGTCCCAAAGCCATGTGAGTGGGTTTCGTAGACGGAATCTGAAAGACCGTCGTGTGTTTGTTCCCTCTCTCACCACCGCTGCTTGACAACTGGCGTTGGTTTGTTTACGTCTCCGTAACATAGCAGTTCGCAAAAGATAAAATAAGTACCACGCTTAAAAAAAAAAAAAAAAGTAACGGGACTCGATTTATTCGAACTAAACCCTTCAAGCTGGTGCTCCGGCATGGGCGCAGTCCAGTAACTGAAACAAGAAAAGATTTATGACAAGTCGCCTCTCTTCCATGAGTTTATTTTTACGAGACAGAGAGACCCAGTACGATGTCCAACAGCAGGCTAACCTGGTTCGAGCAGGCCTAGCTTAGATGATATGGTCAATATAAAGACCTTTATATTGACTGACAATATAAAGACCTCTATATTGACTTATGGTATTGCATCGGTGTTCATTACATCCTTTTAGGGATAACCAAATATCTAAACGTATCCTGATTCTTGGCATAACTATCGGAATGGGATTCAGTCTACCCAACTTTAGTTTCATGTAGCTTTCTTAATGCGCATTTCTCGTTGAAATTTTCTTTAGATACGTTTTCGGTGGTGTACGTCACTATTTTTGTTCTTTTATTTTATCAAAATAATCGTTACTCTACACTCTAGAAAATATATATCCAGAAAATATCAATAAAAAGAATATATATTCCTCAGAAAGTTATGCAGTAACAAAACCGGGAACGGGAAGAATTATTCGAAACTAATAAAAAAAAAGCAAAAAAACTATTTCCCCCAACATAACTAATCTACCACCTAAAATGTATCTCGGAAAAATTTCTTCAAAAAGTAAGCGTTTTTAAGAAAAGTTAATAGGGAACTAAAATCCGTAGCGGGTAACATTTCTATAGTTATTGCTTGGTTGTGTAATAGGTTGGAGAAGTTTCCTTGTTCTCTGGAAGACCTTGGAATTTAAGAGGAGGGGGACAAACGATTAGATATGTCGGTCATACATTTTTCGCGGCATCAAACAGAGAATCGAAAGCTTATAGCTAAGTTGAATCGCTAGGTGAGAAGCTCTTCTGTTATATGGCAGACCGTTTTCAAAATGTTTATCACCAAAGAATGAGTCTTTGGTGTCGTTTGCAACAGTATAGTCTAATTCTCTCCCAAACTCTCCTTTAACGATAAGGAAGACTCTTAAAAGGCAAAACAAATACTTTGCTGTTCATATCCTTTCTACGTATAGGCACAAGGCCCGAAATTTTTTTTGGGGGGCGGGACTAGTCAATTACATCGACCCCAGTGCGTAACTGGTACTTAATTTATCGACCTCGAAAGGATGAAAGGCAAATCGACCTCGGCGGAATTTGAACTCAGAACGTAGCGACGGGCTTTGCTGTTGAAATATGACGAAAACATTTTCATTTACTTCGAGGCGCGGGTGTAGCTGTATGATTAAGGAGCCCGCTTTGCAATCATGTAGTTTCGAGTTCAGTCCTAAAGCGCGGTGCTTCACGCAAGTGTCTTCTACAATAGTTCCAGGCCGACCAAAGCATTGTGACTGAATTTGGTAGATGGAAACTGAAAGAAGCTCGTCGTATATGTGTGTGTGTGTCTTTGTGTAGTGTTTGTACGCCACTAGTGCTTGAAAACCGGTGTTGGTTTATTTTCATCCCCGTGACTTAGTGGTTCGGTAAAAATAACCAATCGAATAAGTACCAAACTTTGAAAAGAAAAAGTACTGGAGTTGATTTGTTCGCCTAAACCATTCGTTCCCAACCTGTGGTCCGCAAAGATAGTACTGGAGTCCGTGAACTAAATTCAAAATTCCATATATATATATATATACACATAAGGATAAGCATATTAAAGGGGATCCGTTTGAAAACTCATTTAAATAAAAAGGGTCCTTGGTAGCGAAAAAGTTGGGCACCACAGGATCAAACCCTTCAAGGTGTTTCCTCGGTATAGCAGCTGTCTAATGACTCAAACAAAAAAAAAAATTGAAAGCGATGTTTGAGAGGAGGGGAGGGTACATGTGGGTTATCCAAGCTTTTTGGTGATGTCAGCGTGGTTGGTGTTTATCTTGAACTTTCAGGTGTCAACCAATAACGCAATAGGCCCCAAAATATTTGGCTTCGAAATAAAATAATAAAAATAAAAAAAACTTTTGGGTCATTTGTAAATGGAATTTGATATTTTGTGTGTCCTCCAGCAAAAAAATTCAAACTGCTGAGATCTATCAACTTCTTCACGAAGTAGTTTTTTTAGAAATTGTTATCAGCAAAATGAAAACATTATCCAGGGAATGGTAGAAATCCTACTGACTTCCAAAAGTTTTATTACGAAATATATAGTTATAAAATTAAAATATATAAAATAAAAAAGATATATACTGCTCAGAAGATTCAATACATTTTAGCAGTTTAATAAAAAATCATTTGCTTGTTTTCGTTTTTTTCTTTTTTTTCAAATTTAAAAGCTAATATAGAAATGAAAAAATAAAAGACATATTTCAATATATCAGTTATTTTACGAGTTTTGGTAAAATAAAAATCATATTTTGTATCATTTTTTTCTTCTTCTAGTTATAAATCTATCAAATGTAACGTTTTAAAATTCATTTGCAACGAGAAAAAATAAAATAAAAATTATCCAAAATTCTCTTACCTCATCATTTTGTTATTTTAATAAGGTAAAACATAATATTGATATGTTATGTTTGTTTAAAGAAAATATAAATTGGATTTCTACAAATATATATATATATAGTTTTTGAAAGTTTCGAGATTTTGATAATTTTAAAATCGAAAGAAATAATGTATTTGTACGAAGAAAGAAAAAGAATAAAATTTGCACATCTGGTAGAGGTTGGACGAAGTTTGTTCCGATTTGAATGTTAAAATTATTTCAGAGGCAACTGGAACATTCGAATTATGCTGGATTCATATTCAGTAAAGATAAGCCTCATGTTTTCAGTGACCCACATGCACCATGGTTGAGATAATCCGTCAGACTTGGACAAAAGCAAGCTTTCCATCGAACCGTTTGGTTCTATTTTATAAATTCTGCTGGTCACTCGACAAGCTATGTAAATATTGCCATACTTGTCGAGGGTGACTCCACAAGGAAACAACAGAGGCTCCTTCGGACCTTTATATACGAATATGGCCTTGCCAAACAGGTCACAACAAATCATACACTGCAAGCCGAGGCTCCTGTCTCCGTTGTAACGAACTTCTGTTGTATAAAGGAGATTATTCCTGGTTCTAAGAGACGATGGAAATTTCACACGAAGACCTTCCGTTCCTTCACCGATGTAATGGTTTATTCGGTTTAACACTTTTCCTTCGTAATTCAGAACATCGATGTAGCCGCACATGTTCGCAACCAACCTCTTGTGGTCGATAGCATCGATATCGATGTATTCCTTGTCAGTCTGAATTGTATTGGTTATACGTAATTGGTGATCAATATATTGAATAATGGCGAGCTGACTGATTCCCTTGAGGGTGACGATAATATCCTTGGTTGGGGTCAGACAAGCGCGACGAGGATGGTGGTCAAATTCAACACTGTGTAGAAACCCACCCGATTGATTGAACAATTTCAATCGCTTGTTGTTGAAATCAATCACAGCAATATTATTATCTTCGATAGTCAAAATCGAATGCAGCCTGCAAGTATATTCATCGTCTGGCAATTCTGCAGAAAATTCTTGTAAAAGCCCAACTTTTTCTCTCTCCACTTTTGCTGTTGCCGAATCCGCCATTTTCACTTGGGACTGGCCACTTTCTCTCATATATTTTTATGAGCGACTGACCGGAAAGTGACACTGGCTGAAGTCCTGAGCGGGTGGTGAATTCGTTACCTTCTGACGTCACAAAACCTCGCTTGTTTATTCATTTATTTGTTTTGTTTTGTGTAGTGCGAACCATGTATGGTGTGACTGCTTGCACGTATGTAGATATATGTATATGTGAGAGAAAGAGAGAGAGAGAGAGAGTGGACGGTGGAAACACGTGAAATTTTAAATGACCAGTAAGTATTATCTGGACCAAAGGCTGGCGTTGATGCTGCTGGACGGCTGTTAGGGGATGTTGGCTTCAATAGCAGCAGTGAATGATTGTATGCCATCAGCAAGGCTACCCCTGTATGTCTACCTACATCCAGATGGCCATAGCAAGGAGTAAAGGAATTACTCGTGTGTGTGATTGTGTGTGTGTGCGCGCGCGCTCTTGCAATGTCACAGGGTCAAATTTTTGTTGGGAACAAATCTGTATGCATGCGTGCGTGCTTGTATGTGTGTGTGAGCCCACATATAACAAAAACTTGACCCTGTACAATGCAAGACTACACACGTGCGCGCGCACACATACACTCACATGCATATATACAAGTATATATGTATGCATATATATACATTATTGGTGTGTGAGCTCACGACGGAAATTTCACACGAGAGAGAGAGAGAGAAAGAAAGAAATGGATACAAATTCCGCCAAGGTCGACTTTCCCTTTCGTCCTTTCGGGGCCGATAAATAAAGTATCAATTGAGTACTGGCGTCGATGTAATCGACTTGCCTCTTCTCCCAAAATTTCAGGCCTTGTGCCTATATTAGAAAAGATTATTATATGAAAACTCACAGCTTATTTTGCTGGGTATGATGGAAAGTATCAGCTGTCCACTGCCAGCAGACTAAAGTGACACTTGTTGACTGATCGTGCTTCAAGAACCCTGCGAAGAATTATTGCAGTTCCAAGCAATTCTGATTTTTGCAGTTGTTCTACCTTCACACTTTGACTGATCTTTTTCAGCCATGTTGCTAGTTGAGTGCTGATACTTCCAAGTGCACCAATTACTATTGGCATCATGTCTACTCTCTTCATTGACCACAACCTTCGTATTTCCCATTTCAAATCGTCAAAGCTGTTTATTTTCTTCTTCTTTGATATGTATCCTGTTGTCACCGGAGCATGTTATGTCGATTATCATACATGTTCTTTCTTTTTTATTCACCACCACAATGTCCGGTTTCCGATGTCTGGTTGGGTGGTCGCATTGATCATTGCATCCTACAGGATTTTGCAATTCTCATTCTCGGTGTCTCCTTCTGAGGTTTGTTCATACCACGTCTTTGCTCTTTGTAGGCCGTGATTTTCACAGAACTCCCAATGGATCATTCTTGCCACATTGTTATGGCGTCTTTTGTTATTCGCGTTGTGCCATGATTATTATTGAGTGAAAGAGCAATGCATGCCATCAAAGTGATAGCAGTGCATGCCATCAAAGTGATAGCAGTGCATGCCATCAAAGTAAGACTGGGGTAAAATATACGAAGCCCATTATACCCAGCATGACTACTTGTCTGATAAGGATACACCAGGCACATGCATCACAACCATGGTGATCTCAATATAAACAGCGCATGACTTTGCAGGTGGGGACCCAGTTAGAATTTTCTTCAGGTCGAGTAGCCCATCCCGCTCAAAAGGTACCTGAATAAAGGTTGTTTAAGGATGATGAACAAAACACCCATGTTTCCAAATGTGAATTATCCAAACCCCAAAGAATTCCTCTCGACACATGGCTATGATGCTCCCCCACCACTACTTCTGCTCGTGCTCAGAGATGCACATATCATCAGCCACTAAGGAACATGCTCAACTGGTTAAGGTCAAACAACTGACAAGCAAATCTGTGGTATCAAGCAGAATATTTGCTGTAGCCCATCTTTTTATACCAAGACAAAACAATGTACATGATAGCACTTCCAATCAGTTGATTACTATTATTACCTCCACCTTAGAGAAGGCACAGGTCTTGCTTTCAGTCGTGTTCGTTCGTTTGTTTATTTGCTTGTCCATGGACAAGATATCCCAAGAACCGCTGGATGGATTCGGTTGAAACTTTCAGGGACGTTTGGCCTCATGACTGGCACGAACTGATTAGATTTTGGGATCGATCCGATACCGGACAAGGATTCTGGATTATTTTTCCTGTTTTTTTTTTTTTTTTTTTTTT
>NC_068992.1:14571457-14572993 GCF_001194135.2 Octopus bimaculoides
TATTATTATTATTATTGTTATTGTTATTGTTATTGTTATTGTTATTGTTATTGTTATTGTTATTGTTATTATTATTATTATTGTTATTATTGTTATTATTATTATTATTATTATTATTATTATTATTATTATAGTGACGGGTTGGCAAAACCGTTAGCACGCTGGACGAAATGCTTGTCGGTATTTTGCTCATCGCTACGGTCTGAGTTCAAATTCCGCCGAGTTCGGCTTTGCTTTTCATTCTTTTGGGGTCGATAAATTAAGTACCAGCGTAACACTGGAGTTTTAAGAAA
This sequence comes from Octopus bimaculoides, assembly GCF_001194135.2. Lineage (NCBI taxonomy): Eukaryota > Metazoa > Mollusca > Cephalopoda > Octopoda > Octopodidae > Octopus > Octopus bimaculoides. The sequence continues at coordinate 14,571,751 of NC_068992.1, forward strand.
CAACTTCCCTCTCCCTTCAAATTTTAGGCTTTGTGTCTATAGTAGAAAGGATTATTATTATTATTATTCCTTCGTAACACTGTAGGTACAAATGCACCGGAGTCTTTAGTCATCTGTCAAATCGCAACGAGCACCTCAGACAGCTAATACTTTCCTCAAGATGTGCGCTGTGCCCAATAAGGCTGCTTTTTACAAAACATCAATCTTCCATGGGATTTCCAGTTGCCTTAAGAAGCCTTGAACTTTCAATGGAATTGAGCCCAATGCTCCGATTACCACTGGTATCACTTTTACATTACACTATTATTATATGTTTGACTTTTGCTTTGTATTTGTACAAGTTGACTCCAAGTCTCACCCAGAGACCTCAAGAGACAACAAGTTAGAAGTTCATGTAGGTGTTATGTCTAAGGTGTCATATATTTGGTTTTGCACATAGTATTACGAGTTTGTTTTCAAATTTGAGATTACAAAGACAGTATTTTATGTAGGATATGGGTAGTTTCCATGAGCACTATCTTTTGAATTTCTACCATTTTCGGGTTTCCTGGTATCTGAGCTAAGTAGCAATCATCTCCTTTTGCTATCATTCCTAGGGCACCTCTGACAACAGGCATTGTTTTAGTCTTGAGGTTCCACATTTTGCCAATTTCTATTTCAAGATCTTTATACTTGCTCAATTTTTGGTAGGTCTTGAGAGATACATTTATGTCGATTGGGACAGTCATATTAATGAGGAGACATAATTTTTGTCTGAAGTCTTTCATTACAATGTCTGGCTTATTCGCATCTATCTTTCTGTCAGTTTGAACAGTGACGTTCCAGAGGTGTGAGATGTGATCATTTTCAGGCACTGGAGGGGGTTTGTGTTCCCACCAGTTTTTATCATGAGGCAGTTCCAGATTTTTTCAAATTACTAAGTCAATATAGGGCTTTCCTATAAGGTGTTATCCACCCCTGATTGGAACTCTCCCGTATGACATGTACGCATGCTCAGTGACTTGCTTTAACAGTTGCAATCAGCTGAATGCACATTGCCAGTGACATTTGACATAATTACCCACACTCTGTGGTCAGGATTCTTTTTTTGGTTTGATGTCGGTATTGAAGGGATTACCAGACACCGGACAATACAGTGAGAGCAGCTTTCACTCACATCGTGGTATTCGATGCTGTGTACGTGTCTGTCGTGGTAAAATATGCCACTCCTTAACTGTTGCTTTGCTTTCATCCGTAGCACGAG
>NC_068992.1:14573003-14576598 GCF_001194135.2 Octopus bimaculoides
ACATATCGACAGAATTTTTATACCTTTCAATCAAGTCCGCCTTTCTTCCAGTAACATACTGTCCATATAATCTTAAATATTTCTTTAACTCAGGCACAATAAGTACTTCGATAGCTGAATCATCAAGCTGCTTTATATCCATGATAAGACGTAAAACAATAACAATGGCGTGGGTTAGCCTCCGGAAGTTTAATTATCTACATGGAGCGCCGCCTAGCCGAGGGAGATAACCTACTTATAGGAAAGCCGTATACTGTGCTGCTCTATCATGCCTGTTGAGATACTCTGTAGGCGCAAGAAGACTGCACATGGAGACAACATGAATGGTTTCATTTTGTTGTTTACATACTCGACACGTTGGGCGTTCTTTAATATGTTGGCCTGGCAGCTCCTTGTAGGTAGATATTATTATTATTATTAAGGCAGTGGGCTGGTAGAATCATTATCATGCCAGACAAAATGCTTAGCAGTATTTCGTCTGTCTTTACCTTCCGAGTTCAAATTCCGATGGGGTCTACTTTGCTTTTCATCCTTTCCCAGTCGATAACATACGCACCAGTTGAGCACTAGAGTTGATGTCATCAACGTAATCCACCTCCACTGAAATTGCTGGCCTTGTGTCAAAATTATTGTTGTTGTTGTTGTTGTTTTGGTTTGGCTCAGGTTCGGTCTTATTCCTGGCAGGATTTATGTGGGTAAAGGGTTACTACATTGTTAAATTTAGTGCTAAAAAAAGGTAAAATTATCATTAAAAATCAATTGAATAATATAAAAATACATGTTTTTTTTCAAACAATGATATAAAGTCATTTAACAAAGTTAAAAACGTTACTTATCGCTACGCTGCTGCAGTTCAAACTAAAACTTAGACGTTAAACTCAGAACTAGAGCGTTTATTAGAAAAAGGTCGATACCTTTTTTAACACTAAATTAATTAGTAGTAAGTGTATCATCTTAGCCTAAACTAAGACTTCGATTAGATTAGGGTTGAATTTTTTCCCTTAATACTGTTTAATATTTCTTTTTATTTTATGGGATAAATAACTAGTCTTTTTATTTCATTTCTTTGATTATACAATATCGTTAATTGTTTTATTATGACTTAAGTTATATAAAGTTTAATCTTTCATTCATAATAAAATTTTCATTCATATTTTTATATCTATTTATTCTATTCTTTTTCTTTACGCAATATTTTCACTAGACTTCTTTTAAATAAACGCTTTTAGTCTAAAATCTTCTAGTTTAAACTATTGCATCGTTTAGATCTGTGCTACTTCTATCTTTATTATTTTAACCTAAAACTTCGTTCAAATTGTATTTAAACGAAAAATTCGTTAAAGTTGGTTTTTGCATATAATATTCCTGTTAGCTTGTATTATAATGGACGTAGGGCTGGTTATGGAATGTTTATAATTTTGATATTTTTAATATTTTTCTATCTTAATATAATAAATATTTTATATACATTCATTTGTTACTCTTCTGGCCGATCTCCTTGTTTAAGTTGCTGAATGCTGCCATAATCCTTGCCTTCAGTTCATCTTTGGTGTTACAAGGAGTTTTGTTGGTTTCTCACTCAACTGCGCCCCACACATAATAATCAGGGGAGTTGCAGACTGGGGAGTCAGGTGGACAGATGTTAGGGATGATGTGGTCGCAGAAATTGTCTGACAACCATGACTGGGTTCTCCTGCTTGTGTGGCATGGTGCAGATTCCTGTTGCCAGACATAGGGTGTTCCAGCAGCCACCCTCTTGACCCAAGGCAGCACCACCTCCTCCAGGCACTTGATGTAGGCCTCTGTGTTGAGTCTGAGGCTGTGTGGGAAGATGAATGGAGGCATAACATTTCTGTCACTAGTGATCGCTAAAACACCATGATGTTGGCTGGATGTTTGATATTTATCACTCTCGGTACATGTCCTCAGATTGCATTGTCCTCAGATTGACACCCAAACACTCTGAAATGTTTGTATTAGAGCATGAATGCCAGGTAGTACAACATATCGTTTCCAAATTTCTGGCCGAGTGAATTGTATTATGGTGCTGTTTTTCTCATAGACAGTCCTCAATTGCCCCTACTATACTATGTAGTCGACAAAATCAAAAACAAACAATGCACATGCATGAAATTAAAAATGTAAAATGGCAAGAATTTACCATAACAACCTATATATTCACAATGGGCTTGTTTCAGTTTCCATCCACCAAATCTACTCACAAAGCTTTTGTAGGCCCAAGGCTATAGTAGAAGATACTTGCCCAAGGTGCCATGCAGTGGGACTGAACCCTGAACCATGTGGTTGGGAAGCAAGCTACTTACCACACAGCCACATCTGTGTGTGTGTTTGTGTATGTCCTTGTGTTGGTTTCTTTGCCTCCTCCCTCCCCACTGCTTACCAACTGGTGTTGGTTTGTTTATGTTCCTGTAGTTTAGCGTCAGCAAAAGAGACTGGCACAATAAGTGCCAAGCTTAAAAAAAAAAGTACAGAGGTCAACTAAAAATTCCTCAACGCAGTGCCCCAGCATGGCTGCAATTTAATGACAGAAACAAGTTAAAAGATAAAAGTTCGGCAGTACATATACTAAAATTGGAACAATACAGAGAAGGTTGGCATGGCCCCTGCGCAAGGATGACATGCAAATTCATGAAGCATTCGATATTTTTCTATAGGAGTAGGAGTGGCTGTGTGGTAAGTAGCTTGCTTACTAACCACATGGTTCCGGGTTCATTCCCACTGCGTGGCACCTTGGGCAAGTGTTGTCTACTATAACCTCGGGCCGACCAAAGCCTTGTGAGTGGATTTGGTAGATGGAAACTGAAAGAAGCCCGCCGTATATATGTATATATATATACATAGCTACTTACCACCTAGTTCTGGGTTCATTCCCACTGTGTGGCACCTTGGGCAAGTGTCTTATACTATAGCCTCGGGCCGACCAAAGCCTTGTGAGAATATTTGGTAGACGGAAACTGAAAGAAGCCTGTTGTATATATGCATGTGTGTGTATGTGTTTGTGTGTCTGTGTTTGTCCCCCCAGCATCGCTTGATAACCGATGCTGGTGTGTTTATATCCCCGTAACATAGCGGTTCGGCAAAATAGACCGATAGAATAAGTACTAGGCTTACAAAGAATAAGTCCTGGGGTCGATTTGCTTGACTATAAAGGCGGTGCTCCAGCATGGCCGCAGTCAAACGACTGAAACAAGTTAAAAGATAAAAGATAACAATGAAGTATAGAAAGTACAATGAAGTTTGAAAAATAAAAAGAAGAAATAGATAATCAAATAAATAAATAGCTTAGTCTGCTGCCTCAGCCAGCAACCAAATAGTAAGTTTGACCCACACAATATAACAGCAAGTGGTCAGATAATGGTTTGACCTACTGTGTGTAAGCAGCCCAGTAACAACCCCACCCGCTGACTATTTTTTAAACCTGATGACCAACACAGTTTTAAGGTTTTATACTTCAGAAAGATAAAAAAAAAATAAAATTAAAGAAAATAAAAAATTAAAAACACTTAAAAGAAACAAAACAACAACCTTGTCTTACAATAAAGACAGGGCTGAATAGCAAGCATATGCTTAAAGC
>NC_068992.1:14576698-14580794 GCF_001194135.2 Octopus bimaculoides
AAGAAAGGGAGGGGAGGGGAGGGAGGGAGAGAAAGAGGAAGAGAAATATTGACAGATACACAAACAGACACACAGACAGGCAGACAGATAGACAGACAGACATATAGAAAGACCAGGCAGACAGACATACAGACAGATGGACAGAGATACAGATATACATACAGACATACATACAGACAGGCAGACACATAGACACACTGATAGACAGACTGGCAGATAGACATACTTACATAGAGACATACAGACAGACAGACATATAGACAGACAGGCAGACAGATATACAGACAGACACATACAGATGGACATACAGACAGACAGACAGGCAGGCAGAGGAAGGAGATTCATGACAAAACAGATACTTTATCAGTGGCATAACCAAATTTTTCCTCTTCTGTCAGTTTACAAACTCTCCCACTTTCTCCCCACTTTCTCCCCACCTCACTCTCTGTCTCTGTGTTTAACCTTAACCACATATTTCAAAAGTCCTGAAGTTGGTTGACAACGTCTTCCAAAATATAGACAGGAGGGTCACAGTTGGATTGTCAAAACATAACACAATAAACATTTTATGTTTGTATATCCAGGCGCAGGAATGAATGTTTGGTTAAAAAGCCCACATTGCAACCTGGTGGTTTTGGGTTCAGTCCTACTACATGGCACCTTGGGTAAGTGTGTCTTCTACTGAGGCCTTGGACCTCAGCTATGCCTTTTGAATGCATTTAGTAAGTGGAATGGTGTGAAAACCTGTGACATACACATGTGCATGTGTGTATTTGTGTGCTTGACCCCACTATCGCTTGATGACCAGTGTTGGTTTGTTTACATCCCCATAACTTAACGTCCAGCAAAAGTAACCAATAGAATAAGCAACAGGCTTAACAAAGTATAAATACTGGGGTCAAATGGCTTGACTAAAAATTCTTCAAAGTAGTGCCCTAGCATGGCCACAGTCTAATGACTGAAACAAATAAAAGGTAAGAAGCTTGCTTCCCAACCAGATGGTTCTGGGTTCAGTCCCAGTCTGTGACATCTGGGGCAAGTGTCTTCTACTATAGCCTCGGGCCGACCAAAGTCCTGTGAGTGGATTTGGTAGAGGGAAACTGAAAGAAGCCCGTCGTGTGTGTGTGTGTATATATATATATATATATATATATGTATATGTTGGTGTTTCTGTGTTTGTACCCCCACCATTGCTTGACAGTCAATGTGGGGGTGTTTACGTCCCCACAATTTAGCGGTTTGGTAAAAGAGACTGATAGAATAAGTACTAGGCTTACAAAGAATAAGTCTTGGGGTCGATTTGTTTCACTAAAGGCGGTGCTCCAGCATGGCTGCAGTCACATGACTGAAGCAAATCAAAGAAAATAAAAGAAAAAATATAGATATGTAAATATATATATATAGGAAAATGAAAAAAAGCCAGAATATAAATATATATATATACACACACACACACACACACACACATATATATATATATATATATATATACATACATACATACATACATCTATTCACACACACACACACACACACACACACACACAAGAGTTACAAAATGGAATAGGTAAGATCCAGGCTACATGTTTCATGGTGAGCAGAACCTCAGAAGTGGTAAAAATTCAAGTGAGGTGTATACCGCCGGCTACTCTTCAAGCCAAGGATATCTTGATTAAATTAAAGGTTGCATTGTCACAAGGTTTCCATCTACCAAATTCACTCACAAACCTTTAGTTGGCCCAATGCTATAGTGGAAGACACTTGCCCAAGGTGTCACACAGTGGAACTGATCCCAGAACCATGTAGTTGGGAAGCAAGCTTCTTTACCACATGGCTACACCTTGCAGATTTTTTTTTTTTTTTACAGGTTTCAATTCCCACAAAGGTCAACTTTTATTCATCTTGTCTGATGTTCTTATAACTCTGCCAACCAATGTCTCTTAAAATACTGAAATATCAGATGATGTATATCTATTTGTTTGTCCCACTTCTCCACCCCACGCTTGACAACCAATGCTGGTTTGTTTACGTTCCCGTAACTTAGAGGTTCGGCAAACGTAATTGATAGAATATGTACCAAACTTTAAAGGAAAATAAAAAAAAGCAACTTAAGTACCGAGATCGATCTGTTCCACTAAAACCCTTCAACGTAATGCTCCAGCATGACCCAGTCCAATAACTAAAACAGGTAAATATAAAATAAAAGTAAAAGGAGGCAAAAAAGTACAATTCAGAGATATAAAAATGATTTTAAAGGAAAATATACAAAAAAGTAAATGTAAGGTGAAAAACTGACGATGTAATTTTAAAGAGTTACTTACCTTGTTATGTCTCATCGCGTCACTATTTTGGATTTTGACGTCTTTCAAACTGCTTTTTTTTATTCCGTGAAGCAATGGAGTTTAAAATAAGTTAGTAAAATAATGATAATGAAATGGTAAATAAATGGATACTTTTTGGTTATCTCACCCCATTAAAAAAATTGGGTTATCTCTCAACGTTTTATGAGAAATATTGGTGCTAATATGTCCCTCAACTAAAAAAAAAAAATGTTTAACTCTAATAAAACAAACAAAAAATAAGTGAAAAAATTAATAAACATGAAGAATGAATAGATGAAACATCTTATTGATAATGTTTTTATAGCAAATCACACAAAACCAAAAAGATTAATAAACATAGGCGCAGGAGTGGCTGTATGGTAAAGTAGCTTGCTTACCAACCACATGGTTCCGGGTTCAGTCCCACTGCGTGGCATCTTGGGCAGTGTCTTCTTCTATAGCCTTGGGCCAACCAAAGCCTTGTGAGTGGATTTGGTAGACGGAAACTGAAAGAAGCTCGTCGTATATATGTATGTATATATGTGTGTGTGTTTGTGTGTCTGTGTTTGTCCTACCGCCATCGCTTGACAACCGATGCTGGTGTGTTTACGTCGCCGTAACTTAGCGGTTCGGCAAAAGAGACCGATAGAATAAGTACTAGGCTTACGAAGAATAAGTCCTGGGGTCGATTTACTCGATTAAAGGTGTGCCCCAGCATGGCCGCAGTCAAATGACTGAAACAAGTAAAAGAGTAAAAGAGGAAAAGAGTATGAAAGCTGAAAAAAATTAAAATTAAATGATGATGATGATGATGACAATTGATGATTAACCCTTTCAAAAGCCACTTTGTCTGCAGTCAGAATTGTCACGGGGGACAGTTATGCGATTAAAAACAGGTACCGTCAGCACCCAAAGCACTCGGCGGCTTATTAAATGAATTAATTGTGGATATTTTTACTTGAAAGCCTTCGGACACGTCAGCTGGCTGGTAATTTCACTAAAGTCACATACAACTGTTTGACTGTTTGATCTGAAATTTGAGTTAAGAAGTATACAGCAGTGATTGGGTTAAGTAGGTATTTGAAATGGAATGTTAGCTTCATAAGTGACAATTCACAGTTTGCCTGTAAGAAATCTCTTCGTGTTATTGTTGTTCACGTAACAACCAAATTAATTTAATAAAGATATCAATTTAAATATTGACTGGATACTTTAATTGGACTGGTAGTTTTGAAATGGTATTTATGGTATTAGATATATTGAACTAAATAAATAAATATATATATATATATATATTTAACACACCAACATCGGGTGTCAAGCGATGGGGAGGTGGCAAACACAGACACACGCATACATGGATACACACACACACACACACATATATGAGGGGCTTTTTTTCAGTTTCCATTTACCAAAACCACTCACAAGGTTTTGATCGGCCCAAGGCTATAGTAGAAGACACTTGCACAAGGTGCCATGTAGTAGGACTGAACCTAGATCCATGTGGTTGGGAAGCAAACTTCTTACCACATAATAATATATATATCTGTATCATCATCATCATCATCATCATCGTTTAACGTCCGCTTTCCATGCTAGCATGGGTTGGACGATTTGACTGAGGACTGGTGAAACCGGATGGCAACACCAGGCTCCAGTCTGATTTGGCAGAGTTTCTACAGCTGGATGCCCTTCCTAACGCCAACCACTCAGAGAGTGTAGTGGGTGCTTTTACGTGTCACCCGCACGAAAACGGCCACGCTCGAAATGGT
>NC_068992.1:14581852-14585933 GCF_001194135.2 Octopus bimaculoides
CTCTAAGGCCCTTCAATTCTAGACCTTGCTTCCACACCTGAAACTTCTCCTCTAGTTCTGATAGTGACTCCGCAATTAGGGCAAGGTCATCAGCATAGAGGAGCTCCCAGGGGCAACCTGTCTTGAACTCCTCTGTGATTGCCTGGAGGATTATGGTAAATAATAGGGGGCTGAGGACGGAACCTTGGTGGACCCCTACCTCTACCCGGAATTCATTGCTGTACTCATTTCCAACCCTCACCTTACTGGCCGCATCTCTGTACATGGCTCGCACAGCTCTCACTAGCCATTCTTCTATCCCAAGTTTCCTCATTGACCACCAGATAAGGGATCGTATGTATATGTATATCACTGTCATCATCATCATCCTTTAATGTCTATTGTCCATGCTGGCATGGGTTAAAGCAAGAGAGCTGCACCCAGCTCCAGTCTGATTTAGTATCTTTTCTACTTCTGGATACCCTTTCTAACACCAACCACTTTACAGAATGTGTTGGGAGCTTTTATGTCGCACCCCATAAGTGCCATAATGCGGCACCAGCACAGGACTCTTGCAAGCCCATTGTCTTTAGCAGGAGGAGTGGCCATATTGCTTTTATTTTGGGGTATGGGTCTTGTTGAGTACAGTAAAGCACCAGATATTTCGGTCCTTTGTCATCTCATCTTAAAGGTTCAGCATCCTGAAGTCCTTCTTCAGTACTTCGTCCCATGTCTTCATCTACTTTGAGAGAATGACACTTCTTTATGGAACTGTCAGCATCCATCTGCATCACATGACCAAACCACCACAGTCTTCTCTCTTGCACATTGCATCTAATTGCTCTTATGCCTAACTTCTCTCTCAAAACTCTAGCACTCTGTCAAACATGAACACTTACATTACACATCCAGCAGAGCATACTAGTCTCATTCCTTTCTAACCTTCGCATGTCCTCTGCATTCAGGGCCCATGTCTCACTACCATGTAGAATTGCTGTCCGTATACATGCATCATACAATCTTCCTTTCACTCAGGTAGAGAAATTTTTGGTTGCCAATAAAGGTAAAAGCTCTCTGAATTTTCTCCACCCTATTCTTATTCTAGCCATCACACACTTGTGCACCCTTCCCCACTACTAATTTGGTCCCACTACAAACACACACACACACACACACATATATATAAGTATATATAAGTATATATATACAATTAAACGTATGTATATATATATATGAGTATGTGCAAGCAAAACATGTGGTATCACTATGGAGCATGTAATTTATAATTCAAACACAATTGCAGAGTTGTTAGAGTAAATAAGGGATTAAGAGATAATACATAAAGGCTCCTCCTACAGCTGTTTCTAGAATAGCCGTGCATATGGTGGATAGGTCATTGAACAAAAAATTTCCATCTAAGCCAACTATTTCGTCTTCAGAGAATTAAAGAATATCTTTAGTTAGAGATAATAGTATTTACCAGTTGCATTGCTGAAGAATTACTCTAGGCACCATACACACAGCTATTCTAGAAACAGCTGTAAGAGCCTTCGTGCATTATTTCTTAATCCCTTGTTTACTGTAACAACTCTGCAATTATGTTTGAATTATAAGTAGATGTGGCTTGTTGGATCCTGTCAAACCGTACAACCCATGACAGCATGAAAAGTTGACATTGAATGATGATGATGATGATGATGATGACAACGACGATGATGATGATGATGATGACGATGATGATGACGATGATGGGTTTATTGAGGCAATGTGACTTGCAGTTTATACCAATGCTATTTTTCAGTAGATATTCAATGTCATTACTGGAAGAACCATGAAATTTAATTTCACAGTGGAAGAGGACAACAACAATGATGATGATGATGATGATAATGATGATGAAAATGATGATGATGACGACGACGACGACGACGATGATGATGATGTAACTCAATCTTTTTGAGTACACTCTCTTTACTCCAACTTGTTAGCAGACCGGCTCAAAGACTTACCGATGGAATTTTGCAATGACACATTATCCACACGCTTTGTACAATGTCAAAATTTTAACATCACTATTTTTGGACACCAGCTTTTGTAAATATATTTGAAATTTGATTTATGTTTGTACAACCATTAACATACTTTCTGTGATTTACAGATTTTGCCTGATTGGTTAAAGTTGATTTACATATGTTTGTTAGTACACAGTTACAATACTTGCAGACTGTATTATCATTCTTCCACAGAAGACACTTAAAACTGACTTTTCCCAGCTATTGCTATATTGTCTGCTAACGTTAGCATTCTATTTTTCTGTTGTGACTGACTGTTAATAAGATAAGGGGAAATTTTACAATGGGGGCACGTTGCAATTATTATAACTTGAGAATATTTTTTGTTTTTATCTTATTAAAGCACAGAGTTGAAGCTTGAAATCAGTGAACTAGGCAAAGATATAAGCCATGATGTAACCAACAAAATGTTGAGCATGGCTGGCTCATCCGAGTTCTTACACTCAGCCCCATGATCTGCTGATCAAATTCATTGTAGAAGCAAAAATAACTGGAAGTTAGGGTGGACATACCAAGGCACAAGAAAGAGGTACTGGGCTCTAATGTTGTGTAACAGTTTAAGAAGCTCTCCTGAAAGAGAAGATGGTCATTATGTATGATGACTGCCTCTTAATATCTGGAGTGATGAGGAATATTAAGGAGTTAGGCCAGAAGAAGAAAGGGCTAAAGAGGTGAAGAGCTTGATTAGTATTGTAAATGTGGGAGGAAAGGTAGTGTAACAAGGCCTAAAACTGAAACCTTACAGGTTTAGTAACTAGGATCAGACCATACTAAGATTGGGTGACATACCCTGAGTATCAACCAATCAGGTTGCAGAAATATCACCTTGTATTATAAAATGTTCTGTGATGTTTCCTGCTTTAATGGGTTATATATTATAAGTAACAGTGGAGGCGCAATGACTCAGTGGTTAGGGCTGCGGACACGCGGTCATAGGATCGCAGTTTCGATTCCCAGACCGGGCGTTGTGAGTGTTTATTGAGCGAAAACACCTAAAGCTCCACGAGGCTCCAGCAGGGGGCAGTGGCGACCCCTGCTGTACTCTTTCACCACAACTTTCTCTCACTCTTTCTTCCTGTTTCTCTTGTGCCTGTAATTCAAAGGGTCAGCCTTGTCACACTCTGTGTCACACTGAATATCCCCGCGAACTACGTTAAGGGTACACATGTCTGTGGAGTGCTCAGCCACTTGCACATTAATTTCACGAGCAGGCTGTTCCGTTGATCCGATCAACTGGAACCCTCGACGTCGTAAGCGACGGAGTGCCAACAACAACAATTATAAGTAACTGCATGGGCAAGTACAGCCAGAGAGGCAGAGAGGTGGCTGAGGACGATATGTGCTTTTATGTTTTTGCATGTTGACACAGACAACAAGTCCTTAAGAAAATAAAGTTATTTGGTTGCTATTCTACTCAAGTTAAAGGAAACGTTGACTACGGAAAACAGAATATCTTTTTCTGCCTCTTGCATGAAGCTGCTCATTTCTGTTATTCATGTAATTAGGAACTACCCTTTACTTCTGGCACAACACACTACTGGTAAGGGTCTGTATAATTATGTAAATATCGTGATATGTTCCCTTAAAAAATAAATGTTAATTAAAGTCTAGAGCTGATTTTAATGTGGGACAACACACAGTCTAAATGTCATACTAATTTATCAATACCCATTTAATCTTTCTTGACAGCAGTAACTACAGGCTTGAAGGTTTTACTAAGGCATTTCGAATTGAGTGCAGTGGGGCAATTGCAAGTGGAGGCAACAAGGTGGCCAGAGTTGAGTATCTTTGTAGGAAGGCAAATGTGTTTCTGACTCTGTGTGTACATGTATATATGTATGCATGGATGAGTATGTGTTTGTCTGAATCTGTTTGTATTCTGTGTCCATCCATCCATCCATCCATCCATCTATCAATCTATCTATGTATCTGTCTGTCTGTCTAGCTATCTATGTGTCTGTCTGTCTGTCTGTCTGTCTATCTATCTATCTATCTATCTATCTATCTATCTATCTATCTATCTATCTATC
>NC_068992.1:14586714-14594598 GCF_001194135.2 Octopus bimaculoides
CTATCTCTATCTATCTGTCTATCTATCTATCTATCTATCTATCTATCTATCTGTCTGTCTATCTCTGTCTATCTATCTATCTGCCAGTCTGTCTGTCTATCTCTGTCTATCTATCTATCTACCTATCTATCTGTATGTATGTATGTATGTATGTATGTACATATGCATGTATGTGCAGGCAGACCAACAGACAGATTCTGTGCTTTTACATCACAATGGCAAAGCCGCCCACTATATTCAGAGTGGAAGGCCTTTCACCCGCTCTTAGCAACAGCTGCAAGTCATCAATCAAAACAAACTAATGATGCATTCATACAAAGTATGACCTGCAGGCCCTCCCCCTCTTACAACTAGCATGCAGTCAGCCCTTCTAGCACCCCAAAACTGTTAAAGCCACCACATTCGCTGAGCATTCTCGTATTAAAGTCTATTCTGAACATAGCATAAATCTCCTCCCAGAGTCTCTTTCCTTGTTCTATTTACCTTATCATTACATGCGCATATTCGACCAGGGCAAAAGCTTCTCTCGTGACTCCCAAAGTTACCAATTCTGATGATATTCTTGCCTTCAGATCAGGGAGAAGCTACAATGCACAGCCATTGTTGTATGACCCAGCAGATGTTTGTCCAGTCGAATGTAGGTGTGGTGTTTCTAGAATTTGTGAAGCTGTTCTATCATGAGCGTCAACCTCTTAGTTTTATGTCTGTCTGTCTGTGTGTCTGTCTGTGTGTCTGTCTGTTTGTCTGTCTGTATGTCTGTCTGTCTGTATGTATGTATGTATGTATGAATTTATGTGCGTGTGTGTGTACGTATTATGTATGTATGTATGAATTTATGTATGTATGTATGTAAGCTTGTGTGTGTACGCATGTATGTATGTATGTGTATGTGTGCATATGTGTGTGTGCGTACGTGTGAGTATGTATGTATGGCTGTATGCATATATGTATGTATGTATGTATGTGCATGTGTGCATATGTGTGTGTATACGTGTGAGTATGTATGTATGGCTGTATGCATATATGTATGTATGTGTGAATTTATGTATGAATGCATGTATGTCTGTATATATGTATGTGGGCATGCATGTATTTGTGTGTGTGTGTGTATGAATTTATGTATGTACATGTGTATGTATGTATGCATGCATGTATGTATAAATCCCCAAAAGAATGCAACAGACGACAATAAAACATCTAGACAGATAGATGATACAAAGATGGACAGGAAAAACAACAAAAGGACAGACAGGAAAAATCAAGGATGGGTTATTCGTGGCCTTCTTTCCTCAGTCAAGTTTCCAGATTATCCTTACAATTTCGGCCGGTTACACTTGAGGCCATTCAAATCTAGTTGATGCATGTTTGTATTTATGAACGCATGTAGATTGTTAGACAGGTATTTAGATATACATCTATATTTCTGTATGTGTGTGTGTGTGTATGCATACACACACACACACACACACACACACAGACACACACAGGGTTCAGATTAAATTTGCTAATTTCTTGTATGTCTCCTTTTCTCAGCAGTATTTGTTATTTAAGTTCAAGTGCTTATCTATAAGTTTCATTATTGAACGAACTATATTTGTTTTAAGCTGCATCGCTAAGGGGATTATTAACCAGATGTTATCCTTGTTTCATTTATTTTTAATATTATTATTTTTAATGTAGAAACTGTCCTCAATACTATTATAGAATGTAAAGTTATGGTTATAATTCTTCTTCTTCTTTCTTTAGTTATTTTTATTATTATTACTATCAGTTTTATTGGGGTTATTTCTGTACATCATCATCATCATCATCATCGTTTAACGTCCGCTTTCCATGCTAGCATGGGTTGGACGATTTGACTGAGGACTGGTGAAACCGGATGGCAACACCAGGCTCCAGTCTGATTTGGCAGTGTTTCTACAGCTGGATGCCCTTCCTAACGCCAGTTTATATATTTTATATATTTTATATACCTTGGTATTGTCATTCCTAACAGGGCCTATATTGGTTCTTAGAGGTACGTTATTTTTATTTTTATTTATATTTTATTATTATTCATATTAGTATTCTTAATATTATTTTTCTCATTATTGGTATTTCTATCATTATCATTTTTAATGTTGTTATTTATATTAATCTGAATTTTATCATTCTTCCTACTATTTTTGTTATTAGTACTGTTAATCTTATTAATGTTGTTCATATTGTTGTTGTGGTTGTTAGTGTCAATTGGGGTGTAATTCCTGTTATAATAGTTTTGGGCGTTTATGTTAGTTGAGTTATTTTTATTTTGTTCTGTGTATAGGTATTTAATGTTTTGCTTATAACCTGTTTTTTTCTAATGCACTATTGAAATCAAATTCGATGACAGCATCGCATGACTGGCATCTGTGCTAGTGGAGCGCTAAGAGCACCATCCGAGCATGACCGTTGCCGGGGCCACTGACTGGCTCCCGTGCTGGTGACACTAAAAAGCACTATTCGAGCATGATTGTTACAAGTGTCGCCTTACTGGCACTTGTGCTGGTGGCACTTGAAAAATAATATTCGAGTGAGGTCATTGCCAGGACCACTGGACTGGCTCCTGTGCAGGTGGCATGTAAAAAACACCGTTTGAGCGTGGCCGTTGCCAGTACCGCCTGACTGGCACTTGTGCTGGTGGCTCGTAAAAAGCACCATCCGAACATGGCTGATGCCAGTACCCCCTGACTGGCTCTCATGCCGGTGGCACGTAAAAAGCACTATCTGAACACGATCGATGCCAGGCCTGCCTGACTGGCTCCCATGCTGGTGGCACATAAAAAGCACCCACTACACTCTCGGAGTGGTTGGCGTTAGGAAGGGCATCCAGCTGTAGAAACACTGCCAGATCACATTGGAGCCTGGTGCAGCTGCTGGCTCTCCAGACCTCAGTCAAACCATCCTACCCATGCCAGCATGGAAAACGGACGTTAAACGATGACGATGATGATGATGATGACAACGACGACGACGACGACGACGATGATGATGATGACAACGACGATGATGATGATGATGATATACACATACATTTATACATACATTCATATATATATATATATATATATATATATATATATGTATGTATGTATATACATGTATGTATGTATGTATATACATGTATGTATGTATGTATATACATGTATGTATGTATGTATATACATGTATGTATGTATGTATATACATGTATGTATGTATGTATATACATGTATGTATGTATGTATATACATGTATGTATGTATGTATATACATGTATGTATGTATGTATATACATGTATGTATGTATGTATGTATATACATGTATGTATGTATGTATGTATATACATGTATGTATGTATGTATGTATATACATGTATGTATGTATGTATGTATGTATGTATGTATGTATAGGCAGTATACTTTGTATGTGTATACGAGTGTAATAGATGTTAGAGTAAAGCATTATGTTTCTCCATTAAGAGTCAAGTAGAACAATTGACCAATCAGAACTCGATACCTGGAGTGGTACTCACTCACATACACTTAGTTTCACCAAGTTCAAAACTTGCTGGTTTCATGGGCTTTTTTTTTTTTTTTTTTTTTTTTTACATTTGCTTTTCAATGTTAACTGTAGTATTTTCTTTTCTTTTTTTTTTGTTGTTGTATTCTACTTTTGTCATGTCTCTACTTTTATCCATAAATATTTAATAACCACTGAATTTTGTGTGTTTTCACACCACTACAAACAGATTTGTTTTAAAAAAGATTAGAAGATTGAAATTAAAACGAAAATACAAAAAAAAATGTATGCTAATATGAATTACAATAGATAAAAAAAATGATGTACAAAATTAAATAAGCTTACTTGAGTAGTTTGACAATCAAACATTATTCTGCTTTTGTTTAATTAGAAGCAAATTCTTTCAATTATAGGCTGACAGTCCACATGTACATGACATACACACAACCAAATGCATACACTCCTCTCATATACACTCTCTCACACACACACACATACATACAAACACAGATGCATATAAAGCACCAAGTACATTGTATAAAGTGGTTGGCACATCGAGCTGAGAAATGCACTTAGTACACTCTGTAAAGTGGATTGTGTTAAGAAGAGCATCCAGCCATTGGAACTGTGGCAGAAAACAAGAAAAAAAAAAAAAGAAAAAGACATTGGAGTAAAAGAGGGCCCTTTACAACGTTGAATCCTGTCGAATCATGTGACCTATCTCAGTGGATATAAAAGGTGTGTAAAATGATGATGATGTTGGTAGTGATGATGATGGTGGTGGTAGTGGTGGTGGTGGTGGTGGTGATGATGATGAAACTGATGATTATGATGATGATGATGATGGTGGTGGTGATGGTGATGAAAATGATGATGATGATGATGGTGGTGGTGGTGGTAGTGATGATGATGATGATGATGATGCTGATATTGTTGATGATGATGATGATGAGTTATATTACAGGATGTTTGGGTGAAATTTGATGATTTTTTTTTTTTATGTCTTCTTTTTTGTTAGTAACACCTCCATGTATTTGGTGAACAGTCAATGGCATTAGAGAACATAAAGATTAAAGTTATAGCCAAGAAAAAAGTTAGCTGACATTGAAGACTGGAAGCCATCTAAATATTGGAAAAGAGTTGCCTGTATCATGATGGTTTTTGCCATGTATCAAAATGCCAACATCATGGCTGTTGCTCAATGCTCCATCAACGCTGCAAAGGTATCCATATGATATCCCACATATCGTGTAAACCAAGTTTCCACAAACTGTAATAGTCTTTGGGTGTGTCTCTAGTGAGGGTGATATCATGCTGCCTCACATCTTTGAACAAGGCCTTAGACTCAATTCAGACAGTTATGGAGACTGTGGTTAATCCCTGGTTGAAGAGGGTTGCTACTGGGATGCCATATGTGTGGCAGCAGGATTTAGCACCTTGCCATATCTTTGGAAAAGTCAGTGGGCCAGTGGTTAAGGCAGCGGATTCATGGTTGGAGGATCGCGGTTTCGATTCCCAGACCGGGCGTTGTGTGTGTTTATTGAGCGAAAACACCTAAAGCTCCACAGGGCTCCGGCAGGGGGTGGTGGCGACCCCCTATTGTACTCTCTCACCCCAACTTTCTCTCACTCTTTCTTCCTGTTTCTTGAGTAACACTGCGATGGACTGGCGTCCCATCCAGCTGGGGGAGAACACATACACCATAGAAACCGGGAAACCGGACCCATGAGCCTGGCTAGGCTTGAAAAGAGCACATAAATAAAATAAAAATAAAATATACAAATTATGGAAGTTTAGTTCACAGGTGATCTAAACGATTAGGTACGCTAGGTAAGTGCTGTAATGGATTACTAGGGTTCGAAGGTTATAGCTGAGACAGTAGTTATGGAGCCATAACAGATTTCCTATGCAGCAGAAATATAATTGTTAAAGTGGACAACAAACATTAAGGCAAGGTAAACATCTCAAGTCGTATGCATTATTATTATTGGAAAAAATTCAAAATCTTACAGCTGTTTCTGGGATAACCTCGAATATGGGATATTCCGTCATCAGAAACAAATAGGGGAAAAATAAGGAAAATGAGAATAGTACATATTAATGAGATGACAACATAGAGGAAGGGAGTAAAAGAATAAGGAGATGGAAAGAAAGAAGAAAAAAGAAGCATAAAAGTTCATAGTTTAACTTTCTGAAGTTATAGAAACCAGAGTATGAGTCCTTAGGTGTAATCCTGTGTATGGTCTGGTTTCTATAAATTCGGAAAGTTGAACTATGAACTTTTATGCTTCTTTTTTTCTTCTTTCGTTCCATCTCCTTATTCTTTTACTTGCTTCCTCTGTCATTATCTCATTAATATGTACCATTCTCATTTTCCCTATTTTCCCCCTATTTGTCTCTGATGACGGAGTATCCCATACTCAGGGATATCCCAGAAACAGCTGTAAGATTTTGAATTTTTTCCTTAATGTTTGTTGTCCACATATATAAAAACTTGGGTGACAAAAGAAATTTTAACACAGTTGTCTGATTCATATTTTTGTCTAACATCAAAAAGATATTTCATAGAGGATAACCTTGAGCGTGCACTCCTTTCAATGTAGTTTATCTTCCACCAAACATTACTGTTTTGTTTTAACCCAACAATCAGGATGTAATTTCCGCTATTAAGACCTATTACTTTTATCAAACTTTGAAACAACTTGTTGAAGAAACAAAAGGTCAAAACAGACGATTTATAAGTGACTTAAGTGACTTTTGAAAATGATCTGGTATCATGAAAACCATGGAAAACATGATAATAAAATGAGAAGAAACTTTGACCAGAAGTGTGCAATGACTTTTTGTAACTTGATGAAGAAATATAATTTTATCAGCATTATTAACGGTACTGGAGAGATGGTTATCTAAAGGATAATGCAAAATGCCAATCTGGAAGATCTGAGGAATGGTAAGAGTTTTTTTGTTGAAGAGTAGTGGGAGCACTCCGTCGGTTATGACAATGAGGGTCCCAGCTGATACGATCAACGGAACAGCTTGCTCGTGAAATTAACACACAAGTGTCTGAGCAATCCACAGACACGTGTACCCCTAAATGTAGTTCCCAAGGAGATTCAGCATGACATAGAGTGTGACAAGGCCGGCCCTTTGAAATATAGGTACTACTAATTTTTGCCAGCTGAGTGGACTGGAGCAACGTGAAATAAAATGTCTTGCTCAAGGCCACAACGCGTCACTGGGAATTGAACTCATGACCTTAAAATTGCGAGCCGAATGCCCTAACCACTAAGCCACGCGCCTGAAGAGTAGTAGGGTTAGCATAAAAACTCATTGAAAATTAGGTTGAAGTCTTTACTATAGAACCAACATCACAAGAAAGAGTTGTTACTATTGAATTTGTTGGTAACAGCATCCCCAAGATCACAGGAATCATTGACCAGTTTATTGAGAACGGTTCTGACTGGGAACACAGTCTCAAGATGAAGGGATTTGTTCTTGAGAGAAGGTATCAGAAAATGCAAACTGCATTAGATTCTTCAAAAAACATTCTTTGAAAAGGCCAATGGAAAACAGATTATAGCAGCGACTCCATCTAAGAATATCTGAAGAAGGAATTTTATTCCGAAATATTATCAGACTATGGATAACTAAACTACAACAGGTAGATAGTCCATTTTTTTTTTGTATTATAGTGCCTTGTTGTACCATTCAAAACTTTTTATTCTTTACAATTAAAAACTGTTGATTGGAATGTCATTCCACTTATAATCTATTCTCTTTTTTCTCATTTATGCATCTCAACGGAATTAATAGTGATAAAAATCCAAATTTATAGGTAAAAACTCAATTATATATATAATCAAAATAAGTAACAGGATATCAAGAAGTGATGCAGTACGACCGTTTCAAGTGGCTTCATTTAACTGAACAATGCAATCATTACATCAATTTAAATGCAAAGCTATCATCAGCTGCACAAGTAAATAGAATTTTAATCAGTTGGATACATTAATATAGTTTTTCTCAAATGTTTTAACTGAGCAAGAAGATGGAAGAAATTCATGTCGTCGCTATTGTAGCTAAGAATAGACTACACTTCCAAGAAAGGCACGACGCCCACTGGGGTCATAGCTTGTAAAGGATTGTGGTTCATTTCTAATTTGTCTTTTTATCAACCACTGAATCTAAGACTAGAGGACTGTGTCTGTTTTGAATAAAGGACAAGAGTGAGTTGGCAGCTCATGGTTAGGTATGGTCATAAACATTGTCGAGACATTAGGAGTAGTAAGTTGTGCATAGAGTAACTAGAAATATAAATATATAGTTAAATTTGATGTCTGGCACCCATGCCAACGTCGTCACCC
>NC_068992.1:14594698-14602963 GCF_001194135.2 Octopus bimaculoides
ATATATATATATATAGCTTCAGCTCATAGAATAAAAAAGAGAGGGAGGGAGGGAAAGAGGAGGCATATAAGTGTGTTTGTGAGGGAGAGAGAGGGAGGAGTAGTATATAAGTGTGTGTGTGTGTGAGAGAGAGACAGAATGAGAGAGAGTAGAAAAGGTGACGAGAATGACAATCAAGAAAGAGAGAGGGAGAGAGAGAAATGTAAGTAAATGATAGAGATAGGGTGTTAGAGTGAGAGAAACAAGGAAGGAAAAGAACTATTGCGAGAGTGAAGTCGTTAGTCATTTTTTTTTTATGGTTGTAGGTGGTGTAGTATGTATACATGGAGGAGAGAGCTGCATCGAGGAATATCTTGTGTTTAAAAAACAATTATTTCATATACATTGGAAGCGAGAGAGCGAAAGAAAGAAGGAAAAAAAAAATCAAACGGCAAGCAAAGGCAAAATAATATTGGATAAAGGTAAGCGGTGATTGTTGATAATTTTTGCAGTAGTTAATTGCTGAAGACGTAGATAAACAGGTTGTATGTTGAATCACACAAAAAAAAGTTTGCAAGCAAAAGTGCCGACTGATTTTATCCCGGTGAAATAACTACACTTTGAACAAACACTTTTTTCTCCACCTCCTCCTCCTCCTCTCACTCTTTTCATTTCACCACCTTGCTCTCTCTCTCTGTCTCTCTCTCTCTGTCTCTCTCTTACTTTTGCAGTTGGTTTTTTACGCTTATTTTCTTCTCTTTCTCTCTCTCTCTCTCTTTATTTGTTATTTTCCCTATGTGACGTATATCTATTTTTTTTTTGTTCAATCTCTCTCCCTCTGTCTCTCATTATTTCATTCAACCACTCACTTCTAATCTTTCTTCCTATCTCATTCTTCCCCCCCTCTACTCTTTCTTTCTCTATTACACCTCGCATCTCACCCCTACCTCACCGCCTCTTTGTTACCCCCGTCTCTGCTATCCTATTTTTCCTCTTCTCTTTAAATCACCTCCCTCCTCGTTTTTATTTTTGCGTACCTCATTTTCACTCTCATTATTCTTTTGTTTCCCTCTTTTTTTTCTCTCACAGCTTGCTCTCTCTCTCTCTCTTTAACAATTACTATATATCTCTTTCTGGTCATGTTTGTCTCCGTTTCTCCTTCAATTTCATTCCTACTCTCTAATGTCAATTCTGTAAGCAGCTCCCCACTCTTGTATGGACAACCACACATATACACATTCTCCTTTTGTACCTCTCATACTCTAAGTGTGCGAGTGTGACTATATTACTGTCTCGCACTCCCATATGACATATGACAGTTACACACTCGTTTACAAACACGCACTCCCTGTTCAGTCTTATGCAGTCTCTTCTATAATGTACAGTCATCTATATACACAACCTCTTTCTCACATTCTCATACACACATCCCCCGAAACCCATTTTCTTTCTCATCGTATATTATAGTCCGTGTACAGTCATACAAACACATCACTATATATATATCTCTCTCTGTCTTTCACGATGTCTAACAACATTCTAACACTGAAACGGACACATTTTCCCTTGCTTTCTCGCATAGTTTATTTTTCGGTGTGAAGTCACTCATACATAAAAAAGGACACAGGAGATTCACTTAGCTTCCTTACATCTTAATCTGTCTACAGTCATTCACACACATGCGTTCGTACATAAACACATTCCCAACCACCGCCTCAATGTCTCAATCTTAACACACATGTACACACACACACACCCTTTCTTTCTTACATATGGACAATCTCTCTCCTGTATTTCTCTCTCTCACACACACACACACGAGCAACCCTACAACTACATGCATTAATCTCTCTATTCTCTTCCGCATACGTAAACATATTGATGGTTCTTCAGCATTGATTTCATAGGTAAATATGAAAGAACAGCGACAATATTTATAACATTACCATTCTACCGGCCACTACAACCACCAACAACAGCAACTCCATCACCATTAAAAACAATTACAACAATAACATCCACAATAACAACCAATATTACGAGCCCGGTCTTTCCAACAGAAGCTAAATATCTATATAAAAAAAAATAATAAAAGAACTCTCTTGAAAACAAAAGGTTTAATAACTGCTTCAAGAACATACATACTCCCCTCTCTCTCTATACTATATATATATATATATATATGTATATATGTATATATATATATATATATATATATATATATATATAGTGTACGTATAGTGATTTCCCAATTTTAAGACTACTTACATGACATATTGACCATCTTCCTACTCTAATCATAAAAGAATATATACAACTTAGAATCTGTGGATTCTCTTCAGAAGGAATACACCTACTCAAGAGAAAAACAAACACATACACACTCACACACGCATATATTATACATATACACTGATAGATACATATACATAACACACACACACACACACACACACACAGAAAAGACATCCGCCCCAACCAGAGAGCCACCAAAACATAAAGATGGGAATAAACAATGACAACAATAAGTACTTCAATAACAGGATATGGAATTTATTGGTTGTATCAGGAAAATGTATAACGAAAAAAATTAAGTGTCCCTGATATAGCCTGATATATATATATATATATATATATATATATATATATATGTATGTATATATATGTATGTATGTATATGTCTGTATTCTTTAGATTTTTACTGAACTGCTTTTGACGGATATTTTAATTTCATAAGGAAGAGACCAAGGCAGCACACAAAGGTATTATTATTGTTACATCTATTTCCATTGTATGCATGTATATCTATCTATCTATCAGTCTGTCTATCTGTCTGTCCATCTGTCTGTCTCTCTGTCTATCTATCTATCTATCTATCTATCTCTGTCTGTTTGTCTATTTGTCTGTCTGTCTGTCTGTCTGTTTGTCTGTCTGTTTGTCTGTCTGTCTGTTTGTCTGTCTGTCTGTTTGTCTGTCTGTCTGTTTGTCTGTCTGTCTGTTTGTCTGTCTGTCTGTTTGTCTGTCTGTCTATTTGTCTCTGTCTATTTGTCTGTCTGTCTATTTGTCTGTCTGTCTATTTGTCTGTCTGTCTATTTGTCTATCTGTCTATTTGTCTATCTGTCTATCTGTCTATTTGTCTATCTGTCTGTCTGTCTGTCTATTTGTCTGTCTATTTGTCTCTCTGTCTGTCTATCTATCTATCTATCTATCTAGCTCTCTCTCTCTCTCTCTATCTAGTTTGTAAATGGAAATGTGAGTTGCTTATCCTCTAAAGTTTGTATAAAATGAAATATGGTAATAATTGTATTTTTGCATTTTTAAAAATATTTATATTTATCACAAAATCCTTGCTCAGGGTCATTGCTGGATCCTGTGGTCAATAGAAACCCTATAATTATTTTAATTGTCTATATGTCTATCTATTCATATATTTATGTCGTGTGTGTGTGTGTGTATTTCGATATATGGTTTCTGTTTTAATGAGTTGCCATTCTCTCTCTCCTTTTCATGTTCTCTTCTTTAAAGAACACACTACAAGTCACTTTATAAAACTTTTATCTTTGCTTCGTTCGCTGACATTGGCAAGATACATGGAATGGATTAGAAAAAGATAAATTGATTTATAGATAAACAGACAGAACGGATCGATAACGACAAGAGGGCGATTGATAGAAAAAAAAAGTGATCACTAAATAAAGCTTCAAACCAACTCTATTCAACAGACCCGCTAGAAATAGCAGTGGAACCCCTCCCCATAAATCATCCTACCGTCTTGAAAAGGAAGGACATTGTAGATAATATAGTCCTAGATGCACTATGCCTGACATAGTCGAGAGTGGAACGCCCTTTAGCATAGGTTTGTCAATTAGGAATGACCTGCAGACTGAAAATGTTTCTCCATAAACTATAAATTCTTGGCGGTTTCTGTGTGTCATTATGTTGGTAATTTACTACTTCTTCTAGCTCTCTCTCATATATAAATAAAGTGTGTGGGTTTTATTATTGAGTTGCCAGTTCATAGTTCGTGGGTTCAAATCCGTCGCACGTGTTTATAAACTTGACACTTTTAATTCTACGTCGCTTCAATTCACTTAGTTTGGTTGCATGTATTTTGAGCAAAGTTAATTGCGATGGTCTAAAGATTGAGGTGCAACATTTGTTGTTCAACTCGCCAATAGTTTGCGAAACAGGATTTTTATCTTAATGTTTATTATATGCGAAAAGATTGACAAAAGGTGGAGAAGGCATCATAATTGTAACGATTCTTGTGGTTGTGCTTAAGACTAGTGCAAGATTTTTGACTTGGTGTATGTAGCCTGAAGCTATATACTAAGTTTGGAGTCCCACTTTTTGTCAGGATTAAAAAATATTATACTATAAAGTCTCACAAAAATTGAAACCATATGCCTTATAAATTATTTAGAGGTCCCTACGGATTGTAAGGCTTCCGGGCTCTTGTTTAGCTTGTGTTTAAATTCAACAAGGAACACTGATTATGGACTCTGTAGGTACGTTTATTAAATTATTGTAGTTCTTTATAATCTTATGGCGACACTGATTCAGCAGAACTATGGGCAAAGCTCTTCTAGCCGTGACCATTACATTCTGTTTCTGGTTATACTTTATTTTGGATAGTAGGGTGTGCTTTGATTGAGAGAATTGGCTGCTATTTCTAGCGGGTCGAGCGACTATTTAAATGTTTCGTTATGTTGGATCACGTAAATAAAGTGATACGTAGAATGATTTCAACTATGGCATGTTGTTTGGACCCAGGACAGCTCTGTTCGAACTGTTTGTATATCAGGGATTATCTAATCATAAATGTGTTCTTCCCACACATTTTTTCTTTTTTTTTCGTAAAAGGTTTCGGGGAAGATTTAGCTGCTATTTCTGCAATACCAACGACTACACAGTGGGTCTCTCTTCGGTTCGAGGTATCGAAAGTAAATCACAAAGCTGATCGTCTGAGATTTAGATTTTTATATATATATATATAGTATATATATAATGTCGTACACAGTTGATTGATCACAATGTGGGTGGTATATATATATATATATAAATATGTGTGTGTGTGTGTGTGTGTGCGTATACACGTGTGTGCATGTATCTATATATGTATATGTGTGTATAATACGGTAAATCAGTGTATGATGTATGTATGTATGTATGTATATGAATGCGTGGTGAATCAGCCTGGCATCAGCAATGATGCTTAAACCAAACCAAAGGAAT
Source organism: Octopus bimaculoides (assembly GCF_001194135.2). NCBI lineage: Eukaryota > Metazoa > Mollusca > Cephalopoda > Octopoda > Octopodidae > Octopus > Octopus bimaculoides. The sequence continues at coordinate 14,599,913 of NC_068992.1, forward strand.
TAGGATACATAAGACACATTTTCGTGAACAAGATCCTTTGTAACACTAACGCCCACAAATATTCTTTCTTTGTAAACTATAAATCAAATGTATATTAAGTTTTTTTTAATATTTTATGAAAACAAATAACTTAGACATGCAATTATTTTAACCAGTAATATTAGAAATACCAATGATATTTAAAATCATTAATTTTTTTCTTCTCTATGAGGAAGCCGTATTTACCAAATTACGGTAGACCTAGTGACATAGTTGTGTAGCTTCGAGTTAACTCTAAATGCATAGAAACTTCAATGAAAAACATTGCAGCCGTGCAATCCTGTCGGTATTTCTTTTAGTTTTATATAGGACTATTTTAACCAGTGTGTGTTTCTTTTAAGTTTTAGATGATAAAGTTTGTTGGGGGGGGGGTTATCTGGCTGTTATTTCTAGCAGCGGATTCCCCATCAACGTTGGTTCGTTGACATAATTGTGGTCGCGGGCAAGGGAGATAAGTGAATTGCTATATCCGTGTTTCTTATTATCTCCCCTGTTGTCCACTTTCTTTTTCTCTTTCTTTTTATTTCCTCTTTTTCCTCTTTCTCCCCCCTCTCCCATTCTTTTTCTCTTTATTTTACTTTCTCTCCCTCCCCCCACTTGTCTTTCTTTTCTTTATTCTACCCTGTCTAATTAACCAACTATTTTTAGCTTTTGATATATGTCATTAATAGTGGCGGGCGCCAAAAGTGCAGCGATCGCTGTCAAGTAGAGATAAGCTACTCGGCTGACCAAGTCCTCGGCTGGCTTTGGATTGCCGGCCACCGGTCAAAGCCGTTTTAAGTTGTTAAGAACCTTCCGACATTCATGAATACCACACATTCTCATTTCTCTCTACACTATCATAAATTCCGGTTCATTGTGATTATTGGAGAAATGGTGTCTTTGAGATGAAGCATGGCTTATTACAACTTGTTTCGCAAAGACTGCATTAATCGCTGTGGGGGTGGTGTAATGTTCTACGTTTATTCAAACTTTTTGACAAATTCTTGCAATGATCTGAAACAATCGCGAAAAGAGATATTTTTCTGTATAAACATGTCAGCATTTCTACTTGGGAATTGCTGACCGTCTCCTAAACTACCGCCAAGACGCAGCTTTTTGACATCTTTAGAACTTCATCGAGAAAAATAGCCACTTATTTTTTCATTGCTAGTGACTCCAATTAACCTGTGACTGATTGGGAAACTTTTCGGTGTCTGCAAATAGCAAGTAATTTCCTCAATTTAGTGCTGGATTTGAGCTGGTCCCAAGTAGTCCACCACAAGAGGTGACAATGCTTTGGATCTGCTCTTTTACTACTACTACCTCTGAGACTTATTAGTGTCACTACTGTGGAGCCTTTAGGGGACTCTGATCATGTTATAATCATTGTATAGCAACCAACCCTAATAGCAAAGTGTTTTGAAAATATGTACATGCGAAGCAGAGACCTCATTCTATAGTTGGCCCTCTTTGTAACTCCCCTCACAGATCAGATTACTGATAATCCCAAAGAATGCGCAGCACTTATTGTTGAATGCTATGCCAGCATTTTTACTGTTGAAAATCCAAACGTACCATCTTCACCACCTCTGACATCAAATTCTATAACATCTGTGAAATTTATGCCTGCAATACAGTGATGCCACCTCAAGAATAAGTGCAATTGTGCCTCTCGTTGTCTTGATGGTATTACTTACCTGCTTTCCAAACATGTCGAGTTCTTTCTTTTGCACCAGTTTTCATTCTTCTTTCAATTCTGCGTTAATAAGTGTGTCACTCCATTGCAGTGGAAAATTGCCAGTGTCACTCCTCTATTCGAAATGGGTGATCACACATCAGATGTCAACTCCTATTCAGTCAGTCTTGCTTGCTGCATCGCAAAACTGATGGAATCCCGTGTCAGAGAAACACCCTGGAATTTCTGGAACTCACTCAATCTTATTCAATCCTCACAGTTTGGATTTATCCCTAACCCCAGTTGCTGTAGCCAGCTCATCAAGTTTCTTGAAGACATCACCCAAATTACTGATGGTGGCTCATGGGTGGATATTATCTATCTTGACTTTTTAAAGCCTTCAATTTTGTGGGTCGATTAAATAAGTACCAGTTACGCATTGGTTTCGATGTAATTGACTTAAACCCTTTGTCCTTGTTTGTCCCTTCTATGTTTAGCCCCTTGTGGGTAATACAGAAATATATATATGTGTGTGTGTGTGTGTGTGTGTGTGCAGAAAATCAGATCTGTCATTGAATAAAGGTCACTTCTTACACCGCATAAGTGAGCCCCTATGGAGTAGTTTGGCATGTTAGAAATAGCAGTGAAATCTTCCTCAGCTCAATTAAGGAAAAAACACTGGATAATGTAGTCCTAAATACACATAAAAACGAATAGTCATGCTCGGACTTCTTTTCATTATAGGCCCCTTAGGTTTTTTTCTGAAGAGATTTTGCCTAGTATAATGATTTTAATAATTGCTGTTTAATCTTTTAGGCTTAATTGAAACAGCTGTAAGGGACTATGTTTGATTTTTGCAGATAATAATTTTTTTTACTAAATGCTATATCTCCATTTTCTTACTTTCTTTTGAATGATTATAAACGATGGTTTATATATAAACCTATTGTTTTATGAATATTATTATTCACAACAACTATTAGGCATTGAACCAGTAATTCATTGGATGATACCATCCCTTAATGAGACTTATTTAACATCTAATTGAATATATATATATATATATATATACGTATATTAGAAATAGAAAATGACAAGCAAAAGATGTGGTGTGACTTAAAAGCTTTTAATTTATAATCTAAACATAACATAGAGTAGTTATTATAAATAAGCCTCCAAAGTCTCTTAGCTATTTACTATAACTACTCTGCACAAGATTTGAATTATAAATTAAAGGCTCTTAAGTCATACCACATGTTTTGCTTGTCTATTCTCTATATTTAATATGTAATATATAACTACCCGCTCTACAGTGAACCACTTCCAGCCATCTTTGCTAGTCAGCCTTAAAACCA
>NC_068992.1:14603316-14615439 GCF_001194135.2 Octopus bimaculoides
TATATATATATCTATGTATATGTGTATATATATATCTATGTATATCTGTATATATCTATGTATATATGTGTGTATGTATATATATATATGTGTGTGTGTGTGTATATATATATATATATGCATATATATATATATATATACACACATATATATATGCATATATATATATATATGTATCTATATATATATGTGTACATACATATGTATGTATGTATATGTGTTTTTTGTGTTGCGTTTTTCCCTGTTCTTGTTTGACAGTTGGTGTTGTCCTGTTTAGATCCCTGTAATGTAGCAGTTCAGCAAAGGATACCAAGAGAATCGGTGCCAGGCATGAAAATAAGTAGTGAAAAAATACTGGAGTCGATTTGTTTCAAGGCAGTACCTTTATCTGTCCCTGCAGTGCAGTGATTAAAACTTGAATGAAAAACATAAAAAACACAAGATCCTTTTTGTGAAGTGGGGTGGTGGTGGTGGTGGTGGTGGTGGTAGGGGGTAGGGAGTGCAGTGGAGTAGTGGAGTAGTAACAGACCCTGGTCAAAGTGGATTGAGAAGAGAGTGGGGCTGAGGAGGGTTTCAAGCCTTGGACCAACCTGTAACATGATATACTTGGCCTAATAGCATCAGTTGAAGTGTCTTAGATGACCTACTTCTGACCAGCAAACAAGACTTCACAACCACACACACACACACACACACACATACACACAAGCATATACTCACACATGACTACAGTTTTACACCTACTTAACCTCAATATCCAAGCATGTATAGACTAACACACTCATGCATACACATCTATGCTTATAAGTACCCAACACTATGTATGACGTTCTAGTATTTCAGTCTACATACATAGCCAGATATACTTGGAGCTACATTCATATATGCAATTATACACATACAAAAAAATATATGCTTGTAAGTATATGTCCAGGTGCATATTTGCAAGTGTTAATCGACGCTCTCACATAAATGTGTGTGTGTGTGTGTGTGTTTATGTGTGTGTGTGTGTGTGTGTGTGTGTGTGTATACATACATATGTACATACATATATAAAATTAATAAAAACAGCTGTTTGCAACGTTATACCGCAAAAGAAAATTATAGTCATCAACTAAACTTGACTAAGGATGTGGATAATACCTATATTGCTAGAAATAGGAGCTAAAATGCTCCAATGCTTTTACAAAGCACGTAACATATATTCTGATAGGGGCTGCAATTGCCCTGAACACCGAATCGAGAATTTCTTAAACTGACAGGTCAGTTTCGGCTATTGCCATAGCCATCTTTAGTAAGGCCAGCTCATTCGGTTAATTCTGGGTTACCTTGGTATATATGTACAGTAATCCCTGGATTATTACAGGTGTTATGTTCCAAAATTCTCCACGATAGGTGAAAATCCACAAAGTAGAAACAGTACAGTAATGTATATTTTTTTAATTATTTTTATAATTGGTATAAAAAAAAGCGAAATCGTGATGGCACCTGTGCCCAGCGTTGCCTTCCTGGTACTTGTGCCAGTGGCACATGAAAAGACATTCGAGCGAGACCGTTGCCAGTGCCGCTGGACTAGCTCCTGTGCAGGTGGCACGTAAAATGCACCATTTTGAGCGTGGCCGTTGCCGGTACCGCCTGACTGGCCCTTGTGCCGGTGGAACATAAAAGCACCCACTACACTCTCAGAGTGGTTGGCGTTAGGAAGGGCATCCAGCTGTAGAAACTCTGCCAGATCAGATTGGAGCCTGGTGCAGCCATCTGGTTCCCCAGAGCTCAGTGAAATCGTCCAACCCATGCTAGCATGGAAGGCAGGCGTTAAACGATGATGATGATGATATATATATATATATATATATATATATATATATATATATTTATATAAGTATGAATTTCATTTAAAATATGCATGTTTATGAGAATGTTCCTATCTTTACATATATGTGTGTGTGTGTATGCATAAATGCACATTTTTGTGTGTGTGCATCAGTGCATGTCTTTATATGTGTTTGTGGGTTTTGTCTGGGTGCTTACTTATAGGCATATATGTGAAAATAGGAATGTACTTTCAGATGTGTTTTTAGTGTATATACATAATTATGAATATGTCTGTGTACGTTGTGTTTGTATGTGTATGTGTGTGTATGTGTATTTGTAGGTCATAGTGTATGAACCTTTGTTTACAGATATGCCCATGTATGTGTGTATGTGTTTATAGATGTGTATAGAAGAATGTATACGGATATATTTGTAAATTTTTTTAGTGTGTGTGTGAGTATGTGTGCAAAGATATATATATATATATATATATATATATATATATATATATATATATCTTTGTATGTATAGATGTGCATGTTTGTATATGAAAATATATATAAACAATACTTTGTGTGTACATGTATGTGTACAGATGTGTGTGTGTGTGTGTGTGTGTGCATGCACACATATATACTAAAATGACAATACTTGCTATGAGTGATTTAAAGCAGTCACATGGGTCACATGACAACATGATATCCTGTCACAGCGTGCTTAAACAGGGCACTTATCTCTACTTTCATTACAGCTATACTGGTGCCAGGCTTAAAATCCTTGTGGGTTTTTCTGGATTTTGCAGATTTAGGTTAAAAATAAGCTTTATATACAATATTACTCCTAATTTTGTGTATAAAAATCTTATGACGGAGGAAATTATTTTTTCCTGTGACAAAAATATCTACGCACTAGATATACCAGGCACCACAGAAGTAATGCATTTTTTGCATTTAATATCTTTTATAGTATATAAATGTTTATTAAGTAATTTTTTATCGAACACAAATTTATTGCATTACTTAAACGAATAATAAACTAATGAAAAAAAAATCGCAGAAGTTTTAGGAAATAATAAAAGGAACTCGCTTAGAAACTAGAAAACTCAAATACAAAAGAGCATTACTTCTACCACACCATCATCATCATCATCATCTTCATCGTTTAATGTCTGCTTTCCATGCTGTCATGGGTTGGATAGTTTGTCTGGGGACTGACAAGCCAGTAGGCTGCATCAGGCTCCAATGTGATCTGGCAAGGTTTCTACAGCTGTATGCCCTTCCCTTCCTAATGGCAACCACTCCGAGAGCAGATTTGTACAGTTGGAGGCTTTTCCTGTTGCCAACCCTTACCTATTTCTAAGCAAAGTAATATTTCTGCATGGTCAGACAAGCTTCCCATAGAAGACTGTAAATGATCAACCTCGCTTTGCTGATATGACAATGACGCTTGTTTGCAACCATCACATAATATCTACACAAGACTGTGTACACATGAATGCACGCGCGCGCGTGCACACACACACACACACACACACACACACACACACACAAGGGGCTTACCAAATCCACTCATGGAGCTTGGTTAACTTGGAGCTATTATAGAAGACACTCGCCCAAGGTGCTTTAGAGTGGGACTGAACCCAAGACCACATGATTGGAAAGCCAGCTTCATAACCACACAGCCACACTTGCACCTTGTGTGTCTAATGGAGGATGTAAAATGATGGTGGTGGTGGTTTTGGTGATGATGATGATGATGATCAATTTGTTTTTGGCAAGTTGTTTACCAACTTAATAACTCGACCATTTGGACCCTACCTTTTCCCCTTCTTCTCTTCCACTTTGAATTTTACTATTATATTCCAGGAGGTCTTTACCATTTCCATTTCTCTTTGGCTTGATATCCTTTACTTTCATATTATTATTACATTAAAATAAACAAAAGAAAAGAATTTTGTTTACACTTTATTGAAATTAATATTTAAAAAAATTATTTAAGGGTGTAAGGAAGAGGGGAATAGTTTTAAAGTCGTCCAGACTCTATAGAATCGGTACTAATGAACGAGCTGTGTCCTAATGGAATAGCTTTTGGTTATTTTAGTGGCCCTATTACAAAGGGTTGCTGCCAAATTCACCTGAAAATGAACAAGACCATGTGACACACTTGAAAGATTAGTTCTAGATACACTCTACTTAAAAAAAACAAAAACAAAGAGATGGGATGGTCGTGGTTGGAATACCATTGTGATGACGTAATTAGATAAATGTAGCCATGCAATACAATATGAGGGTTCAAATTTCATTATATGTCCACTTAACCATTTTGTCTCCATATTTCTGTTAAAGCACTCACAACTTTTGTTTCAATTAATTTCAATAATAGTGAAGCATTTAGTAAAACAGTTTTGTCATTATTGTAAGGTGGCAGGCTGGCAGAAACGTTCGCACGCCGGGTGGTGGCATTTTTGTCTGTCTTTATGTCCTGAGTTCAAATTCCGCTAAGACTTTGCCTTTCATCCTTTCAGCAACTGAAGCACTGGTGTTGATTTAATTAACTGGCTCTCTCATCCCAAATTTCGAACCTTGTACCTAGAGTAGAAAAGAAGTTTGTCATTATTAAACTAGTGTCATGGTGGCAAGCTGGTAGAATTGTTAGCATTCCAGGCAAAAGGCTTTGTGGCATATTGTCAGTCTTTATGTTCTGGGTTCTAATTCCAGTAAGGTTAACTTTGCCTTTCATCCTTTCAAGGGTTGATAAAATAAGTACCAGTCAAGCACTGGGGTCAATGCAATTGACTCATTCCCTCCCCTCAAATTTCTGGCCTTGTGCCAAAATTTGAAACCATTATTATTGTTATTATTCAGTAGTTTTGTTTTTTTGCTTGCTTTCACTTCACTACCGAGCGCAGCTCTCTGTGCTTTGGGTATGTGCTGTGGTTTGCTGTGATGCTCTTATGGTTACTGTATTGAAAGTGTTTTGCATAGGATGTGTGCAGTGCCCAGTAGTGCAATTTTCTGTATGTTATATATATTTGTAAGTCCTGGTGTTTTTGTTATGCATTTGTTTGAATATTTTTTTTATCATACCTAAGGCACCTACTATGATAGGAATTGTTTCTGTTTTTAGATTCCACATTCAAGTTACCTCTATTTCCAGGTCTTTGTATTTTGAAAGTTTCTCCATTTCTTTTAGGGAAACGTTGTCATCAGCTGGTATTGATACATCAATTAGAAAGCATTTTTTTTCTTCATGATCTCTGACAACTATATCTGGCCTATTGGCCTTAATTTCTCTATCTGTGTGTATTGGCATATCCCAGAGTATGGTTGCTTTCTCGTTTTCTGTGACCTTTCCCGGCATGTGCCTATACCATCTTTTTTCTGTTGTTATTCCATAGTGTTGGCATAGCTTCCAGTGTATATAGGTCCCAGCTTTGTTGTGTCTGTGAATATATTCCTTCTTAGCCAGGACTGGGCAGCCAGAGATAATATGATTTATTGTTTCTTATCCATCGCCACATATTCTGCAGTTACTTGTTATGTTTCTTTTCATTATATGGACGTTAAAGGATGATGATGATGATGTTTGAAATATCTGAATGGAACATATTTGAGACTGCCAAGCTGCACCTACAGCTAATCACTATCATGGTTAAAAGCAGGGAAGGGGATTGTCTACCCTGAACAACATTTTTAGGGTAGCAGCTATACCCTTTACTATGTTTTCATACAGAATACTCATTGTGAAACTACACATCACCCAACAGATTTATTTTCTTTCTTTTATTTGCTGCATCTAGAGAAAGGGGCTGTTCTCATGGCCTTTGTAAGAACTCTGAGACCGGTAAGATTGATACTGTTATTCTTTTGCAGATGTTACAAGTTAACATGATTGATGAGGGGTGATGTCCTGGGGAGGAAAGACTGATGCTGGTGGATGTGAGTGATGAGAGAAGATATGAGACAAGTGGGTCAGGAGTACTTGAGTGGAAGAGATATAAAACCAGCCAGCTCTGAGGAACAGAGAGAGAAGCCATTATAGACGTAGCAGAAAAGGCAGAGAGAGAGAGAGAGAGAGAGAGAGAGAAAAGATGGCACTCTTACAGGTCGGAGGTTGAATGTGTCAGAGTAATTTTATACAATAGTTTGAGTATCCTTTCTCTGAATGTACTCCAGGATGTCTGTGTTTTCAGCACCATCCCAGATGTAGGTGCAGTGCTTCAATGGCATTGGAGTCTAAAATATTTTCTGGTCTTGAAGGGAAGGGTCAAATATTAAGGATGTGGTCCCAGCCTTGAGAGACTTACACTAGTTTAGAGCCTCAGTGATAGTGGAACTTCACATTTGGAGTGAGCCTGTTCAAGAACATATAATGCAATGATGTTTTCTCAAGACAATGATTGCTTTATTTGTTATAGCCTCACGCCTCCAATATTGTAGTATGGTTGATATTGTCAACGATAGTTCTCACCAATTTTTCAATATCCCAGTCTATAGTTGGCCAATAGATGCAACTCCTCATCAGAGCGTTCACCCTCAATGTTCCTGCATGTCTGCTGTAAAATTGCTGCAATACACGTTTTTGTAATGTAGTCGATTCTACAACTCTTTGCGTTCACATTAGAATATCGTTGCATATTGAGAAACTACTTGAATTTGTATTTTTATTCTGTTTATTTTAAAGCTTCTTTCATTTTTGTAATATCTTTGTTGCCTACAGATTTCATTCTTATATCCTGTGCAGTGACCAGCAGCTCTTGGACAACATTAGTCATAATACTTTTTGTTTCATTTTCTGCCTGCAGTGTGGCTGTCACAGTATCTTCTAGTGATTCCATATTTTTAGGAATTAGTTTTAATAGATAGTCTACATGAACAATTTTTTTGATGGAATATACTGCATTTTGAAATTGTAATTAGGTAATATTATACTCCAACATTGTAGTCGGTTCATTGTATTGGTAGGTAACCATTTCTTTGACCTATAAATTGATAGCAGTGGTCGATGATCTGTTTGTAACAGAAAACTTCTACCATGTTGAAACCTGTGAAATTTTTTCTCAGCAAAGATAACCGATAGGGTTTCTTTTTCTATCAGACTGTATTTTTTCTCTCCCACTATCAGCGAGAACAAAACATGAATCACTGGTTTTGTACTTCCATTTTTATACTTGTGTAGCAAAACTGCTCCTATTCCATACTCCGAAACATCAGATGCTACAAAAATGTCCATTTCAGGATTGAAATGCGCTAGAGACAAATCTGCAATTAGAATTTTTTTTTCTTCAAATGCGTTTTGGCATTTAACCGACCAATTCCACTTTACCTCCTTTTTTTAATAAGTCATTCAATGGAGCTCTTAATTTGTGCATGTTAGGAATGTAATTTTGGTAGTAGTTTGCCAAGACACGCTTGTAGTATTGGTATATTTGTCAGAGCAGGCATATTCTTTATTGTGTCTGCCCTCGATAGGTCAAGCTATCTACCATTTTTTTAATCAATTATTTGCCCTGAGTATTTAATTTGAGGCCAAAAGATTTTGCATTTTTCTTCACTCAAAACAAACCTATACTCTTTAATTTTCTTGAACACCGCTTTTATATGCTCCACGTGCTGTTCACGTGAATTACTCTTAATCAATATATTGTCCAAATAAGGTATTGCAAATTCACAATCTGATAACATAGCGTCCATGATTTACTGAAATATTGCCGGTGTAACCTTTAATCAGGTATATCTGTACAATCCTCTATGTATCTTTATTGTTAGAGACTTTGAGCATTTGTCATTTACTTTAATCTGTAAATAAGCATCAAACATTGAATTTAGAGAAAATTTTCCCACCATTTAATTTTTCAAAAATGTCCTTTGGATTTGGTAGTGGATGGTGACATGTCTTTAAGCAGTCGTTCAATCCTGTAGAGAAATCACCACACAGCTTAATCTTGTTATTTTTCTTTTTAATGCACACCATGAGCACCGTCTATTTAGAGTAATCCACCTTTTTGATGATGCTCCTCTTTTCTCGTCTGTTCAACTCTTCATTTACAATTTCAGTTGCCATGAATGGTACTATTTTGATTTAAATACAGGCATTGTGTTTTCACTCACTTGAAAGCAGGCTTCAGTCTTATTACATAGACCCAAGTCCTCTGATAGTACTAGAAGAAACAACTTTTTCAGTTTTCTCTTCAATTCCTTCGATGATTTATTTTTAACGGGACAACTATTTATGTTTTTGCAGTAGACACTTATGGGGAGGTACCATAAGTCAAATAACTCCAACCAACCCCTGTACCAAACATATTGATTGTATTCTCCACAATTAATATTTTTGCTTTGCATGTTTCTCCTTGAAATGTGACATCTGTACACATTTTGCCCATGAAATGTAATTTATCAACTGTCACACCATGCACGATTTTCGCTGTTTTATGTAACTTCAGTTTCCTGATTTTCTCCATGTGTCTGCATTTATGATTGAAATATCACTACCTGTATCCAACTGTAGTTTAATATTTACACCATTTATTTTTATTTTTATGAATTTTCTTGTTTTTGTGTCACATTCACTTTCTGCTGAAATTACCTTAGAACTTTTTGCGTTCGATCCTCATAATCCTGTCCTGCAATGTGAGCTCTTGTGACCAAGTTTCTGACAACTATAGCATTTTTGATTTTTAAACGGACTCTCTTTTCTGAAGTGTAGGCCTCCACATTCATAACATGGATTGGGGCCTGGTACTCTTTTTTGGTTGTACTTTCTGGGTCGACACATTTGTATTTTTGCAGAATCTTTCTCTTGAATTTATTTCACATCGTGCTTCAGGTTTACCATTGTTTGATATTCTTCTGCAATGGTCTGTAGAGTTAAGTCTTGGTTCACTTACTCCATTTTTGAGAGAATCTTTGCCCAAATTTCTCTATCTTTGGTTGCTGTAAAGCCTTGTACGTAGATAAGGGATTTAAACATATCCTGATTGAGTTCCTGAAGTTTAAAGTTTTCACACATATGGTTGACTACTCCGGTGTATGAAATAAAGTCATCATTGTCATTTTTTGTTAAATTCCAACATATAATTCGAGTGTTAAATAACAAACTTTTGTCATAAAAGATCTTTGATAGTAATTCAATAGTTTCTTGGAAACCAATCTCACTCGACTTTCTGGGCAATATAAAATTACAGTAGTATTCATGCTCGGCCGCAGCTACCTTGTGTAGTAATAGCCTCACTTTCTCCTTATCTGGTTATGGCTTGCAATTTTCTCATACCTTCAATAGTATGCAGGAAATGTAATACCCCCCTCTGGATTATGAATGAATTCAGAAATCGAGTTCGCCATGCTGTCTGGTGGGAATGAGCTCAACTGAATTTTTAGACGTCCTTGTCTGTAACTCAGTTAACTGTTGTAATATTTGCTTCTGCAACTCCTGTTGTTGTTCCTGTTGCTTCTCTTGAAGCTGTATTGCTGCAGCTAATAGGTTCTCCATGATTTAATAATTTGTATGATTCACAAATGGTCAAATAACCTATGTGAGCTTTGGAAAATCCTTGTCACCAGATGTTATATCCTTACATCTCCAATATCGTAGTATGGTTGATATTGTCGATGATAAAGAATGCACTGTAACAGTGTTATAACAATACAAAATAGAAACAGCGGCAGTAACAAACACGCAATGAACCAACGATCTTTTACGAACCAACAATCAATATTTCCAACACCCTCAAACTGTAAACTGTACCTAGACTTCAAAGACCAAACTATGAACTGCCGACTGCATCAGACCGCTACTGTCTATATGCAGTGGTCCCATCTTTTCTCACTAGAGGGTGTCATACTCTTGCCACAACACTTTTTTTTTTATTCGTTGTTGTTGTTAAAAGACAAGATTAGGATGGCTTTACTAGAGTCTGCTTTTGAGGCCTTCTTTCATAAAATTAGTGCAGGTTTGACATGTGGTTCTTAGATAGCATGTAAAAGATGCAATGGCTGGGTAAGTTTAGTGAGAAATGAACATTCACTGTTTGTCTTCACCTCCATATGCAATACTCACATTGTCAGCCTACTTCACATAGAATTCTGGCATTAACAGACTTCACCCCAACACAGTGTCATTTGGCATATTTTGTTTATTCAATTTTTCTCTCACCCTCATGACATATTTAACCTGTCACACTGCACACCATACAACTCACTTTCACTGCAGACTGCATTGTATATGTGTCTAGACTCCAATGGTGCATTGTGTACATGGCCAGATTGCAACACTGCATTATACATACATACATACATACATACATACATATGTGTGTATATACATCGTTGCTATTATGTTAAACTGTCATATCCAAATTTGGCCAAATGTGGGTTTTTCCAATATTTATTTTTGCTTGCAGTAGCCGGTTCTTTTGGTCAAACTATCCTTTCTCCAGTTGCTTCAGGTGCCAAGATATCAAAAATTGTCGAAGTGTAGTATAATGGTTTTGCTATGGAATGGTGAAACAACTTTTCCGTTTTCTGGAAAAAAGCAATGTTTTGGACTTAGAAACTTTTGCATAATAGTTTAGTGAGTATATGAGTGTTTGCATTGTTAGGTTGGTGAAGTGCTGATTAGGTGTGGGCTGCATGTAAATGAGAAATGAACTCTCACTAAATATAACAATTTTTATTTTGCTGGAGATTCGTCGCAAGATGTTATGGCATTCTGGCACGTACAGTTTAAACAAAAACAGAGTGAGCAAAAATATCGTCAGATGGTACCTACTGTGAGAGAGGCATCGTGTTACCATGTGCAGAGCTCTGAAGCAAAGAAAGGGAGCTAGCAGTCCTAGCTGTGGGCAGTTGGCTACCTGACAGCCCAAAAGGGAAAAGAGGAAGAGTCCTGCCAGTCGGGCTCCTTATATGCCTTTCATCACTTCTGTTAAGGGCTATTTGTGTTTTGCACATGTGGTGTGGCTGCCCGCTTTGTCCCTTCCGTGCCTTCTAGCCCTGAGATAATCCAAGCTGGCATGACAGGTATGCTACAATAGCAACAATATGTATATAATGTTACTCTTTTGTTCTTTTACTTGTTGTACTCATTAACCTTTAGCTGTGGTGGGCACCACCTTGATTAATTTTAGTTGAGCAAATCAACACCTGTAATTATTTGTTTTTTTAAAGCTTGGTGCTTATTCTAATGGTCTTTGGTCTCTTTTGCTGAATTGCAGTTACAGGGATGTAAACACACTAACACTGGTTCTCAGTCGATGGTTGGGGACAAATATAGGCACACACACACACACACACACACACACACACACACTCCAAACTATTACACCGTTTTTAAACACCTTTACTCAATCTAGAGTGAAACATATGGAGGCTTAGTGGTTAGGGTGTTGGACTCACAATTGTAAGACTGTGGTTTCGATTCCAGGATCAGGTGATGTGTTGTGTCCTTGAGCAAAACACTTCATTTCACATTGCTCCAGTCCACTCAGCTAGTAAAAATGAGCAACCTTGCAACAGACCAGTGTCCCATCCAGGTGGGGAATATACGAAGGAGTGGGGGTGAGTAACTGAAAAGTATCTGGTTCTAAGGGTTTCAGGAAAGGCCTGCCTGGATGCCCAACCTTCTGAGTTCTTTTATAGGGCTTAGAAAAACTGAGGGACCACTGCAATAAGCATGTGAATCTGAGAAGGGAATATGTTGAAGAATATCATAATTAACAGATCTTCCTGTATTTTCTTTTACCGAAAGTCAGGAACTTTTCTGCACCCCATCCTGTACACTACAGAATCTGGGAATCTGACCTTATAAGCCCTTGGCTTAGGGAGGACTTTTGACCCCTTTTTCAGAGTGAAGTATATCTTGATATTTTGTGTTTCATTTGATACAATTCTCTGTACAGTTGGATTGTCTTGGGTCTTGTTGGTTCCAAAAGCAATGGGCATAAGCAATAACAATGATGCTTGCAATAAAAACCAAATTGTCAGTGGCAAGGTTTGAACCCATGACCTTTTGCATCAGATGTCTAACACCCTAACTACTTGCAGCTACTGTTTCACCTGTTAGTTTAATACAAGTGTCTTTTTTTTTCGTTTCTACTTTGACACCAGTGTCAAATCCTTGATGTTTTCTTAATTAAAAGACACCACCACCACCTCCACCAACACCACAACAACAACAACCAGTCAACAAAGGAACTTCTATGGGGTTGCTTCACCTGCTAGAAAAAGCAGCCATATCTCCCTCAAATCACATCTTACTACCTTAAATAAAAAAATATGAACATTGGCTAATTTATAATAGCTGCTGATA
>NC_068992.1:14615598-14621393 GCF_001194135.2 Octopus bimaculoides
ATATATATATATATATATATATATATATATATATATATACACACACAAAAAGATGTTATGGTTGGAACATTATTGATCATAGGTCTGCTTGATTGGGTCTTGCCTTGGGTTAAACAACAGGAACAATGCCCACAATTGTTAACAATGAAAACAAGAACTGCTGCTCCCACTACCACCACCACCGCCACCACTGCCACCACCATCACTTCTATTACTTTCTAAACACATTCCAGTCTATATATATAAATGAGATTTTGAGTATGTTAAGCAGGTAACAACTGGTTTGTTTTAAACATTCAATATATCATGACCAGCCAGCCAGCCAGCCAGCCGTCTGCCACTACTTCATCCAAACACACTTCTAACCGATTCTACATATTCCAAACACATACAAGTAATCACATAAGTAAAACTTATATATACGTTAGCTATAATAATTTTGTGTTTTTTTTTGTTTTTTTTTGTCAAGTGATTTAATTAAAATTTTCTTAAGAATTTGTTCACGCGACTTTAAGCTGTTCAACATTTTTCAAACATCATCTCTGAGTTCAAATTTTGCCACGGTTGACTTTGCCTGTCATTCTTTTGGGGGTCAATAAACTAAATACCAGTGAAATTCTGGGGTCGATGTAATCAACTAGTCCTCTCCCCCAAAACTTCAGGCCTTGTGCCTATAATAGAAAGGATATTTCAAACATCATCATCATCATCATCATCCTTTAACGTCCATTTTCCATGCTGGCATGGGTTAGACAGTTTGACAAGAGCCAGAGAGCTGTATCAGGTTCCAGTCTAATTTAACTTGTTTTCCACGGCTGGTTGCCCTTCCTAACACTAACCACTTTACAGTGTGTGTTGGGTGCTTTTATTATAGCTTCGCTTGAGCGTTTCAGCATGGCACCAACATGAATGCTTTTTACATGGCACCGGCACATGGCTCTTGCAGGCCAATCCTCTTCATCAAGTGGAGTGGTCTTAACACTTCTGTTGTGGAAGACAGGGTTTCTTGAGTACAGCAAGGGACCATGTATCTTGGTCCTTTGTCATTTCATCTGAAAGGTTCAATGTCCTGAGATTGTCCTTCATTACATTGTCCCATGTTTTCTTGGGTCTTCCTTTTCCACATGTTCCATCCAGTTTGAGAGATGAGCGTTTCTTTACAGAAATATTCATTTAGAGCAGTGATTCTCAACTGGGGTTCTTCTGACGCTGGGGTTCTTCTGACCCTGGGGGTCTATGTAAAATTTCTGGGGGGTCCATACAAGCAAAATAGAAAATTGGAAATCCATGGTAGTATTTCAAGGGTCCATGTAAAGTTTTAGTTTAAATAACTTTGAGCCTCAAGTTAATGTGTGAATAGCAAAACAGTTAAACAATAAAAAATTTTATAATGGTGTTTGGAACTGTTATGATGTGGTGTTTTCCACAGTTATAATGTGTGGCCACTGTTGTGACTGTAGCTGTTGTATCTACTCTAGTTTCCACTCTAAAACATGATTGTTGTACAATAGAACCTGGGGCTGTCTCAGGTGAGTTGGTATCAAACGGTTTAAACTACTAGAAATAGCAGCTAAATTTCCATCATATCACATTCTCCTGTCTTAAAAATTAGAAATATACATTGAGTAAATTGGTCATAGATACAATATGGGTGAATAAAAAAAAAAGTCTTTAATCCTTTAATCTTGTGTTTGATCAAGCTTGATTTGGATGGGATTAAACACTTTTCTGGCAGATCTACTCTGTTTCAAGTAAAGGATTGATGATAGGAAGGGCCTCTGGACCTTAAATACTGTCTCAGGAGCAGCAGCAGTAGCAACAGCAACAACAACAACACTTCTGCCACTACCACCACCACTACCACCACTGTCAGCTTTACCTCTATCAACCTAGTTCTTCTTCTAGAACAACGGTAATGATGATGTTGATAATGATGATGATGAAGATAGTTATAGTGATAATGAAATATTTTTCCCAAATATTTAACCTTGCAAAAGCAGTTCATCCGTTTTTTGCTGTTTTGGGTGGGTGGAGGCTGGGGGTTGTGGGGTTTCGGGCAGGGAATTACTGAAAGTCAAAAAAAAAAAAAAAAAAAAAAAAAAATACAAATAACGAAAATAGAAAAAAACGAGAAATAAAGAAGAAAACTAATTTATTAACCAGTCATGATATAATAAGCAAAATAAAAACAACAAACAAAGAGTAAATAAATGAACACAAAAATGCAAAAATGAAGAAAACAAGAAAAGGAGAAAAATCAACCTGAATTAACGAAGTATCAAGCTGTCCATCTGTTTTAAGTTAACACCAACTGTCAGATGTTATGAAATTTAACTAATTTATGATAACCATTCCAGCTAATCATCAGATTGTTAAACAAACTTGGTAAATAGTACAACTCCGGTTCCATCCCATCCCATCACACTTTTCTTGGTTGTTTGTTGTTTATTCATGGAATATGGCAATGATGGTAAATCAGGAAAAAGGGGAAAGAAGGGGCAATGGAAGGGGGATAAAAGGGGAAATGTGGAGGTGGGATTATTTAGCCGTGGGTCCTCCATTGGTTTCTATGATGAGTGTTCAGTCAAGTTGTTCTGTCTCTTCTGCATATTTGGTTTTTTAATTTTGTTGTCTTTAACTTGTTGCAGTCATTGAACTGTGGCCATGCTAGGGCAATTCCTTAAAACGTTTTTCTGACACTTAACTCTGGTACTTAATCTGCTTTTTCATTTTTTTCGAATTCTTTTGCTGAACCACTAAGCTACAGGGCCATAAACAAACCAACACTGGTCATCAAGTGATGTGTTGATGTGCAAACACATACATACACACGCACATAAATGCACACACACATGCGCCCATATGGTAGGTTTCCTCACAGTTTCCATCTACCAATTTCACTCACAAGCCATTGACCAGATCAGGGTGAGAGTAGAAGACACCCAAGGTGCTGTACAGTAGAACTGAACCCAAAATAACACGGTTGCAAAGCGAGCTTCTTAACCACCCAGCTGCTAAATGGCCGAGTATTCCAAAGACATGTAAACCTTTAAGGCAATTCCCAAGCCAACTTTGTGTGATAGAGTATATGACAAGGCTATACCTGTTCAATTACAAGTAAAAAAGAATAGTTTAATTCTTTTATTTGTTTCAATCATTTGATTGTGGCCATGCTGGAGCACCGCCTTTAGTTGAACAAGTCGACCCTAGAACTTATTCTTTGTAAGCCTAGTACTTATTTTATCGAACACTTTTGCTAAACTGCTAAGTTATGGGGGACATAAACACACCAGCATTGGTTGTCAAGTGATGGTGGTGGTGGGACAAGCACAGGCATACAAGCACACACACGTATATATATACGATGGGCTTCTTTCAGTTTCCGTCTACCAAATCCACTCACAAAGTTTTGGTTGGCCTGAGGCTACAGTAGAAGACACTTACCCAAGGTGCCACACAGTGGAACTGAACCCAGAACCATATGGTTGGTAAGCAAGCTACTTACCACACAGCCACTCCTGCACCTAATTAATAACAAATTAAATCTTAGGGTTTCACGTTTTCATAGAATCATCCATTCTTTTACTAATAAATATTTTTAATGGCATTACTTAATCAGCTAGTCCCTGTTTTCTCTCATATGACAGCATCCATACCCTCTCTTCACTTCATACCTGGGCCTGTGGAATAATATTACCATTGTGATTATATAGTGATATCTCCTGACCTCCTGGCCCCAACAGACCTACTGTTTAGTTAATTATATTTTGATTAGTCTAATATACCTTTACAACTTTAGTATGTTTTGGGCAATTGATACTTCAACCTGTCTATTATGTAGCACATCACCTGACCCTCTTGGCATATTACCATACCTTTATATATTATTTTATTACTTCTAATTACATTTATCTTGTTAGTGATTTATTATACTTAGAGTTTACTAACTACACCTGTATTGTTGTTGGCACTCCGTCGCTTACGACGTCGAAGGTTCCTGTTGATTCGATCAACGGAACAGCCTGCTCATGAAATTAATGTGCAACTGGCTGAGCACTCCACAGACACTTGTACTCTTAACGTAGTTCTCGGGGATATTCAGCGTGACACAGTGTGACAAGGCTGACCCTTTGAATTACAGGCACAACAGAAACGGGAAGTAAGAGTGAGAGAAAGTTGTGGTGAAGGAGTACAGCAGGGTTCGCCACCATCCCCTGCCGGAGCCTCGTGGAGCTTTAGGTGTTTTCGCTCAATAGACACAACGCCTGGTCTGGGAATCGAAACTGCGATCCTATGACCACGAGTCCGCTGCCCTAACCACTGGGCCATTGCGCCTCCACACCTGTATTAACTTAGCCAGAAATACAATCAAATGCTTGTTTGCTCTTATCTGTTATGAGTTGACTGATAAGGATTTGGTTTATCTTCTCTTTGCTTTATATACTGTGAAACTTTATAATCTCTCTTGAAATATTAAATCTTTAATGTTACTTTAGTATGATAATATTACTATTTATTTTGTTTGTCACCCCTTACTAAAATTAATGTCTACATTTTGTTGCTGTGCGATAAGAAGCTTGCTTCTTACATGGTTCCGGATTCAGTCCCACTGCGTGGCACCTTGGGCAAGTGTCTTCTACCATAGCCTCGGGCCAACCAAAACCTTGCGAGTGGATTTGGTAGACAGAAGCTGAAAGAAGCTCATCGTGTATATGTGTGTGTGTATATTTGTGTATGTCATCATCATCATCGTCGTCGTTTAATGTCCGCTTTCCATGCTAGCATGGGTTGGACGATTTGACTGAGGACTGGTGGACCAGGAGGCGACACCAGGCTCCAACCTGATTTGGCAGAGTTTCTACAGCTGGATGCCCTTCCTAACGCCAAGCACTCCGAGAGTGTGGTGGGTGCTTTTACGTGCCACCGGCACGAAGGCCAGTCAGGTGGTACTGGCGACGGCCACACTCAAAATGGTGTATATATTTGTGTGTGTGTGTGTGTGTGTGTGTTTGTCCCTACCCCACCATTGCTTGAAAACCACTGCTGGTTTATTTAGGTCCTTGTAACTTAGCAATTCAGCTAAGGAAACTGATAGAATAAATGCTAGGCTTACAAAGAATAAGTCTTGGGATCGATTTCTTCGACTAAAACCGTTCAAGGCAGTGCTGCCGCATGGCCGCAGTCAAATGACTGAAACAAGTAGAAGAATGAAAGACTAAAAGAATTTATAATCATATTTTTTAAATACATTCTTTTCTATGTAGTTTCCTGTAGTTTCCTTTCTATATAATAAGTAATTAATTTTTTCCTCTTTTATTCATCCTGTATTTTACTTAATCTAAGGGATTTGTGTATTAGATTGTCCTACCATTCTCTGATTATTTTATCATCATTATTCTTACACTACAAATATATATGTTACCTGCTGCCATATTGTATCCTGTTAGGTTGCATTTCTTTTATCTCACTTCTGGCTACCATTTCTCTTTACTCTTTTATTTGTTTCAGTCATTTGACTGCGGCCATGCTGGAGCACCGCCTTTAGTTGAACAAATCGACTCCAGGACTTATTCTTTGTAAGCCTAGTACTTATTCTATCGGTCTCTTTCGACGAACCGCTAAGTTATGGGGACATAAACACACCAGCATTGGTTGTCAAGCGATGGTGGTGGTGGGACAAACACAGACACACAAACATATGCACACACATGCACATATATATATATATATATACATATACAGTACACATATATATATATATCTATATATAAATGAATACATGTGTATGTATATAA
>NC_068992.1:14626945-14629080 GCF_001194135.2 Octopus bimaculoides
ACCACAACCACCACCACCACCACCGTCGTCGTTACCACCATCATTATTGTCATCATCACCACCATCATCATCATCACGACCATCATCATCATCACTTTTCCACTCTGCCTAAATATACTACTTCTACCTCAAATGCATGAGTTCATGATGGGGCCTTTATGACATTAGGTTGCGTGCTAGAAATAACAGCTAAATCTCTGGTGAATCATGTCAAACTAACTTTAGAAAAAAGCTAAAAAATGAAGGGTGCATTGGAAAACATAGTCCTTGAAATATAGATGAAGTGGTCATGGGTGAAATACTTTTGACCATATAAAGGAGCAGACCTTATATGGTCTGCTCCTTCAGAGCTCTCTCATGGCTAAACAGCAACTTTTTCCTTCACCTCCAACCACCCACAAACCAATGATGGAGTCTTTACTATATCGATTGACTTGCTGAAAATAGCTCTTATATTCTGTTTTCAGTCATTGGACTGTGGCCATGATGGTGCATCACCTCGAAGAGTTTAGTTGAGTAATCAACCCCCAGATAACAGAATAGCTCCTAACCATCATCATTATCATCATGATCACCATGTCATCCTCTTTGTGTGTTAGTCTTTCGTGCTGGCATGGGTTGGATGCTTTGACAGGATCCAACAGGGCTGAAGACTGCATCATGCTTCAGTATCTGCTTTGGTGTGGTTTTCCATAAGTGGAAGCCCTTGCTAATGCCAACCACTTTACTGAGTGTACTGAGTGGTTTTTTGTGGCACCAGTGAAGTCACCATGTAGCTTGCAAGATTGAGTAAGTCTACAAATAGAGGAAGACAGCATTGATGCTAGGTGATGAGAGGTTAAGGTATGAGAGAAGAGGATCAGAGTACAGCATCATCATTTCCAAGCTGGCATGGATTGGATGGTTTGATATGGAGCTGGCCAGCTAGGCATCTGTCCAGGCTCCAGTTGTCTGTTGTGGCATGGTTTTTACAGCTGGATGCCTTTCCTAATGCCAACCACTTTACAGTGTGTGCTGGGTACTTTCTATGTGCCACTGGCCTTAATTTTATGTAGTCACAAAAACACTCACTAATTTAATAGTGCTCCCATTATTTGCAGTGGTGAGTTGTTCATTTTACTTATCATATCTCTTTAACAGTCCTAGTTTCTTGTTGTTTTCTGTTCATTGCATAGACTGCATCCCACATCTTCAAATTTGTTGATTTGAGTCAAAATTAGAAATTTTCATTATAATTATAATCATAATTATCATTTTAATTATCATTAAGATTTGGCTATTTCTGAGTTCAAATGCCACCAGGGTTGACTTTGCTTTCATCCTTTCGGGGTTGATAAATTAAGTTCCAGTTATGCACTGGTGTCAATGTTATTCACTGCTCCTCCCCCTCAAAATTTCAGGCCTTGTGCCTATAACAGAAAGGATTATAATGTGTCTATTTACATTCTGAGTTCAAATGACTGTGAGTTCAACATTACCTTTTATGCTTCAGTACGATAAAATACCAATCATATACTGGGGTTGATTTAATCAACTAATCTCACCCACCAAATTTTTGGCCTTATGTGTGTTAGAAGACACTAGCAGCACCTTGGGCAAGTGTCTTCTACTATAGCTCCTGGGCTGACCAAAGCCTTGTCAATGGATTTCATAGACAGAAACTGAAAGAAGCCCATCGTATATAGCTATATGTATATGTATGTATATCTATATCTGTCTGTTTTAATATATATGTATAGTTGAAATTTATAGAAAAACAAAAGACGACAGGTTTATGAACAACAAGCAAATATATTAGTTTGATGCTCAGGAAAAATGAAAAAGTCTTATGTTTCGAGCTTATGCTCTTCAACAGAAAGGAATAAGAGAAAATAAACAGAGAGAGAATGAAAAAAACTTGTAGATTTCAGTAGTCCAGCATGGCGTATATATATATATATATATATATATATATATCATCATCATCGTTTAATGGCCGCTTCCATGCTAGCATGGGTTGGACGGTTTGACTGAGGACTGGGGAACCAGATGGCTACACCAGGCTCCAATCTGATTTGGCAGAGTTTCTACAGCTGGATGCCCTTCCTAACGCCAAACCCTTCCTAACTATATTTATATATAGTTTCAAAATTATC
>NC_068992.1:14629771-14634271 GCF_001194135.2 Octopus bimaculoides
TATGGGCTGTAGCTTAGTTTACATTTATTAAATTCATTCTCAAGGCAATGGTTGGTGCCCAAATTGCTGGTAAGTGTGACTAAACCTGAAACCACGTGGTTGCAAAGGGAGCTTCTTAAACAAGCAACAATGCCTGCACTTGTTGCTGCTGCTGTTATCATTAAGTGATGTTTATTGTGAAGCTGTCAGGAGCCATTTTCTATTTTAATTGCTGTTATTTATATAATTTTAAAAATCTGGAGTGGCAGACATGGTACAGCATTTAGCTCAATCTCTGTGGTATTTAGTCATATCCGTTTACATTCTAGGTTCAAATCCCACCGGGGTTGACTTTGTTGTTTTTTCTCTCATCCATCTGGAATTGATAAAGTAAGTGTTAGTCAAATAAAAGGGTTTTTCAATTGACTGTGCATCATCCCTTTTCCTTTGGAAAAAAAAAAGAAAAAAAGAAAACTCTGCTTTTGTGCCTGTCTGTGAAATTCATATCATACAAGCTGATTCAAAAGCCCCTTTAGCGTTCTAATACAATGTATCATTTACATGCTAAAGGGAGTTCTGAATCTCCTTTTATAATTAAGGATTGGTTGAACTGACAAACATCTTGAACGTAATGTTTGTTTATTTTTATTCCATTTAGTAATGGGGATGGGGAGGGAGGAAAGCAACAAAATCCAGCAAAGATTTTAATTGTTGCTAAAAGAAATTTTGTTGGGAGTTAATCAAGCACAAACATGGCTGTGTGGTTAAGAAGCTTGTTTTGCAACCACATGGTTTCAGGTTCAGTCCCATTGCACAGCACCTTGGACAAGTGTCTTCTGCTAGAGTCCTTGGCTAACCAATGCCTTATGGGTGAATTTGGTAGATGGAAATTGTGTCTAAGCACCATCAGTGAAAACTCTGAAAAGGGTATGAGAAATTGCTTTATGACCAAACATTACTTGAGATACAGATCTAGAAATGTGCTGTCCTTGAGACCACTCCTGGTTTTATAATATAAGCTTCCAGTTTCAAAGTGATCTAAATTAAACCCATTCATCAGAACTTCATATTAATTCATGTTTCACACACAACAGAAATATGGTAACAAAAGGGTTAAAGTGATTTCAATTGAAATCATCCATCAAAATTTCATGTTTATTTATGTTTCAAACATCCGCTCAAAAACCCCTTCTACCATGGGCATAAAACCTGAAATTTTGGTGAAGTGAGGGTGAGGACAGGGGCTAATTGATTACATTGACCCCAGTACTCAGCTGGTATTTATTTTTTATCAACCCCAATTGTACGAAAGGCAAAGTAGACTTTGGTGACATTTGAACTTAGAGCTCACCAGATGAAATACTGCTAAGCATTTCGTCCAGCATGCTAACTATTTGGCCAGCATGCTAACTATTTCGTCCAGCATGCTAACTATTTAGCCAGTCCTTTGCCTTACACCTGCTTATTAGTAATCAAATTATTTTATTAAATTTTCTTTATTTTCAAAATAGTCTGTTTCAAAAGATATATGGCAACAAAACGGTTATAAAAACCTTCTTTATT
Source organism: Octopus bimaculoides (assembly GCF_001194135.2). Taxonomy (NCBI): domain Eukaryota; kingdom Metazoa; phylum Mollusca; class Cephalopoda; order Octopoda; family Octopodidae; genus Octopus; species Octopus bimaculoides. Next base: position 14,631,314 of record NC_068992.1, read on the forward strand.
ACCACCTGTACTCTTCATTCTTTGTTAAACTCAGCCAAACTGTATACTAAACTCTTTTCTATTAAAATTCTCCATGCTGCTTCGTAATGGTCATTTTATAAAAATCATGTGCTGAATTATTATTATTTTTTTTTCACAAAAAAAAAAAAGGACAAAAAACAAAATTCCTGTTTGTGGCATTTCGTGTCTACTGCTGATAGTTCCTGGTTGTGTTTTTTCTTCTGTTTTTGCTAACGCCTTTTTTTTTAATTCTAATTTTAGATTTTTAGGCTTGTCAGTTAAGGATGGAGAGTGATTGTCTGTGCTACATAAATTCTCATTAGTGAATTGAAATCAATTTTAGTTTATTGTCTTTAAATAGCATTACAACAGTCATAACAATGTGAAACAAAACAATAACCACAACAAAACTTGTTCTCTACATTGAGAAAAAAGAATGGCAAACAATAAAATAATAACAACATAATATTGATAATCGATATGTGCTTATTGAATTATCAAATTATAATAATGATAATGAATTCTTTTTTGTTTTTAATTTTACGGTTTTAATTTCATATTTTTACTTTGTTCTACTTTTAATAATTATGATAATAATTCTTTCTACCATATGCACAAAGCCTAATATTTTGGGGGAGGTGGCCAGTTGATCACACCAGTTTTAGTGCTTGACTAGGACTTGTGAAAGGATGTAAGGTAAAGTCAAGCCTGGTGGAATTTGAAGTCAGAATACAAAGAGCCTGGAGAAATGTCACAGAGTATTTCGTCCAACATGCTAATGATTCTGCCAGCTCACTGCCTTAATGATAATAATAATCCTTTCTGCTAAAGGCACAAGGCCTGAAATGAGGGAAGGGGACTGGTTGATTACATTGACCCCTGTGTTTCACTGGAACTTAATTTATTGGCCCCAAAAGGATGAAAGGCAAAGTTAACCTCAGCGGATTTTGGTATATGGCAACAAAAGGGTTATAAAAACCTTCTTTATTACCACCTGTACTCCTAATTCTTTGATAAACTCTGCCAAACTGTATACTAAACTCTTTTCTATTAAAATTCTCCATGCTGCTTCGTAATGGTCATTTTAGAAAAGTTGTGTGCGGAATTTGAACTCAGAACGTAGTGACAGGTGAAATACCACTAAGCATTATATCTAGTGTACCAACGATTCTGCCAGCTCGCTGCCTTAATGGTAATAATAATAATAATAATAATAATAATAATAATCATTTCTACTAGAGGCACAAGGCCTGGATTTTGTGGGGAGAAGGACGTTTGATCACATCGACCCCAGTACTACACTGGTACTTTATTTATTGTCCCTGAAAGTATGAAAGGCAAAGTCAACCTTGGCAGAATTTCAACTCAGACCGTAGTGGTTGACAAAATACAGCTAAGCATTTCGCCCAGTCTGAGATTCGAAACTGCAAGTCTACAGCTATAACCACTAGGCAATGTGCCTCCACATCCAGAATAAGTACTGACAGAATAAGTACTAAGCTTATAAAGAATAACTCCTGGGGGTCGATTTGTCTGACTAAAGGCGGTGCTCCAGCATGGCCACAGTGAAATGACTGAAACAAGTAAAAGAATAAAAAAAATAAAAGAATACATGCGCACCAGCATGATCGCAGCCACTTGGCTGAAACACATAAATAAATAAATAAATAAATACATAGATACAGGGTGGGCCAGAGTTCATGACTTATTTGTTATATTTCTTAATATGCTTATTTTATTATTATTGTATTGTTTAAATTTATTATTTTATTTCGGAATATGCATATTAATGAATATTAATATATTAATAAACATGACTGACAAGTGAGTCATGAGTTCTGTCCCACCCTATATATAATGTGTTTGTGTGTTCATGTTTGTGTTTATAACTCTCCCCCCCCCCTACTGCTCGGTAACTGGAGTACTAACTAAAAGGTTGTTGGTTCCTATAGTGTTCCGATGAACTAGGACTCTTTTACTCTTTTACTTGTTTCAGTCTTTTGACTGTGGCCATGCTGGAGCACCGCCTTTAGTCGAGCAAATCGACCCCAGGACTTATTCTTTGGAAGCCTAGTACTTATTCTATCGGTCTCTTTTGCCGAACCGCTAAGTTACGGGGACGTAAACACACCAGCATCGGTTGTCAAGCGATGTTGGGGGGACAAACACAGACATACAAACACATACACACATACATACATATATATATACATAAATACGACAGGCTTCTTTCAGTTTCCGTCTACCAAATCCACTCACAAGGCTTTGGTCGGCCCGAGGCTATAGTAGAAGACACTTGCCCAAGATGCCACGCAGTGGGACTGAACCCGGGACCATGTGGTTGGTAAGCAAGCTACTTACCACACAGCCACTCCTACGCCTACCTACTGAAGTACTGAATCATAGCAACTCTATGTCTGTATCAAATAAAGCTGATCTCCATGAGGTCCTTCCTTCCTTCCTTTCCTTGTTTATTTCGTAAGTGCCATTACAACCAGGGTTAAGATCTGGGTTAGATGAGTCTTTGACATGGTTTTAATTCCCATTTAGCTTTTCATAAAACATTACAAACATCCTATGCATCCATTTGTAAGTTAACAACCCCGAAAGGGATGGGCTGTGATAGTATCGTTTACCTTTTGCTAAACTACATAACAATGAATACTTCACTGGTGCTCCAGTTCTTGACTAAATATTTATTATATGACATAGTTACTGTAGAAGTGGGTTTTTTTTTTAATGCTTGTAGTTCTTACTACTGTTTGTTAGCGTCTAGGAGAGAGCACTTTACCCCTATCAAGCAGGTAATCCTGGGTTTACGAGATTCCTTGATTAAACCTAGGTGGTTGTCCTCGCTTCACTGGTGCCCCAGTTCTTAACTAAAGATTATATGACATAGTTACTGCAGAAGTGGGTGTTTTTTTTTAATGCTTGTAGTTGCTATTACTGGTTGTTAGC
>NC_068992.1:14634698-14637952 GCF_001194135.2 Octopus bimaculoides
GAGCAAATCGACCCCAGGACTTATTCTTTGTAAACCTAGTACTTATTCTATCGGTCTATTTTGCCGAACCGCTAAGTTACGAAGACGCAAACACACCACCATCGGTTGTCAAGCAATGGTGGGGGGACAAACACAGACACGCAAACACACATACATATATACGACGGGCTTCTTTCAGTTTCCGTCTACCAAATCCACTCACAAGGCATTGGTCGGCACGAGGCTATAGTAGAAGACACTTGCCCAAGGTGCCACGCAGTGGGACTGAACCCGGAACCATGTGGTTGGTAAGCAAGCTACTTACCACACAGCCACTCCTGCACATTCAGATTATTATTCCGTCAAATGTATTGCTTATCTATTCACTTCGTTTTAAATTAATCATGCATTGTCTTTTGGGAGGCGTGTGCTTTAGTGGTTAGAGTATTCGCCTCATGATCATAAGGTAATGAGTTCAATTCCCTGCGACGCTTTGTGTCCTCAAGCAAGACATTTTATTTCATGTTGCTCCAGTCCACTCAGCTGGCAAAAATGAGTTGTACCTGTAATTCAAAAGGGACCAGCCTTGTCTCATTCTGTGTCATGCTGGATCTCCCTGAGAACTGCGTTAAGGGAATACATATCTGTGGAGTGCTCAGCCACTTGCATGTTAATTTCATGAGCAGGCTGTTGTTCCGTTGATTGGATCAACTGGAAACCTCGTCATTGTAAATGATGGAGAGCCAGTATTTACTAGCTTCAAGACTTCAGTTATGTGTTTGTATAGTCTTAGAATGACATTGCTGGGTAGGTGTGAGTGGAGGGTGGGGGTCGATGAAATAAGTACCAATCGAATGCATGCGATGATGTAATCAACGAAAACCTCTTCTAAAATTTTAAGCCTTGTGCCTTGAGTAGAAAAGATTATTATTATTATTATTATTATTATTATTAGTACTATCATTGAAGAAGGCGGTGAACTGGCAGAATCATTAGTATACTGGACGAAATGCATAGTGGTATTTCATCAGTCCTTGTGTTCTGAGTTCAAATTCTGCCGAGGCCGACTTTGTCTTTCATCCTTTTGGGGGGTTGATAAATTAAGTACCAGTTGATTATCATGGTTGATGTAGTCGACTTAACTCCTCTGCCAAATTTCAGGCCTTGTGCCTATAGTAGAAAGGATTATTAAGACGGTGAGCTGGCAGAGTCATTACTGTACTGGACAAAATGCATAGCAATGCTTTACTCGTTCTTACGTTCTGAGTTCAACTTCTGCCAAGGTCGACTTTGCCTTTCATCTTTTCAGAGGTTGATAAATTAAGTACCAGTGAAACACTGGGGTTGATGTAATTGACTGGTCCCCTCCCCCAAAATTTCAGGCCTTGTGCCTCAATAGAAAGGATTACTATTATTATAATTTACTACTCAGAGTTCTTGGTCTTACTTGCTCTGGTTGGTTTCACGAAAGTGGACAACAACCTGTTGTCAGAAGTCTCACAGGGTCTCTTTCTGCAAACTGTAGGCTTTGGTACTTGGATATTAACTTATCCAGGAAGACACTCAACACCCAAGTACCAATTTCAAGATCCTACCTGTCCTCAAATAGAGCAGATTTTTTGGGGTCAGCTTTGCCCTCATGTCAATTTATCCAACATATTTCTCAAACTTGATTGTTAGTGCTCTGAGTGCTCCTACAACTGTTTGAATAACAGTTACTCTTGGCTTGTACAGAGATATAATTAACTTAAGCCCTCACCAATTTTCTACCCTTCAACTCATCATCATCACCATCATCATCATTATCATCATGTGCTGTGTGGGAACTGGCATGTTACAGAATGGATCCAGTGTTTCCCCCTCTGTATGTTCTAAAAAAAAAATAAGGTAAAAATGGTTGAGGTAGAATTTGCATTCCGACCTTGTAAAACCCTCACCAGCAACAACGACGACCCCCAAAATAGACCCATGGGTTGGAAGGTTGTTGCCTGAGTGGTGCAAAGGTGTCCCCTGTCAGGAGTAGCGAATCACCAATGAATAGTGGATGCAGTGATGCACTGTTACAGCCCATGCCCACCTACTATTGGTGCTACTACTACTACTACTACTACTACTACTACTATCATCGTCACTCTAACCATTATCATTGTCATCATCACATCCACCACCACCATAATCATTGTCTTCATCGTCACGATCATCATTGCCGGCGTACACATCATCATCATCATCACAGTCAAACATCAAATGAAAATGCCAGTTCTGTTTATCTACAAAATTATACTTAATTTATTTAACTTTTAAAGTATTTAGGCAGATCTATTACATTCAGAGTTGTATGTATATGTGAATATATGTGTCTATATGTCTGTCTGTGTCTGTCTATGTATGACTGTATGTACATATATATGTATGTGTGTATGTATGTATGTATGTATGTATGTAACTCAGTGATATTAAATTTATTTGTATGTGTGTTTAGGTAGTGGGTAGCGCTTTTCTTCACTACTTCAGCGAGTGACAACCCTGCCTGACATGAGTCCCAGGCTCAGCTGGCTCCAGCTGACAGTGCTTGGCATAGGCCCCTATCCGGGGTTACGGAAAGGAGACAACCTTCAAAGAAATCCTGAGTGGAGCCCCGTAGGCGGTTTAGTGTTCGACTCGACACTCTTCCGGCAGCTCCTGCAACCGAGCTGGTGCCAAACGTAATGCTCTGCACTCCTTTGAACTACGTCAGCAAGGTCGAGAGAGGAATCCTGATGATTGGGCTATCCAGGATTTTCTTACATCTAGCCCAGACCTGCTCAAAACTGGACAGGAAACTGGAGAGGACATGAAATGTAAAAACCAGACTGGATTAATTTATGCGCAACTCCATTGTCTCCCGAGACAATAGGATGTCAACAACAACAATGTGTGTGTATATGTGTGTATGTTTGTATATATATGTATGTATGTATGTATATATCTATCTATATATATGTATGTATGTTTTAATTGGTATGTAATGTTTATTTAATAGCTGTGTTTAATGGTTATATAGTGGCTGCTTTAATATCACACAAGAGTGTCTTTTCAGTTTCCCTCACTGACATTTTTACAGCTATCACCCTAAATTACCACGGAAACTACAAATATATATATATATATATATATATATATGTATATGTTCATGTGTGGGAGGGAATCTGTGTGTGTGTGTGTGTGTGTGTGTGTGTGTGTGATATGTTCATAATATATGTTTGTATGTATTGCATTTTGTGTCTTTATCAGAG
>NC_068992.1:14638946-14641803 GCF_001194135.2 Octopus bimaculoides
AATCTATGTTTCTGATTAACCAAGGAATGGAAAATCAAATTGAAGGCCGATTATTGTGGAGGACGTTGCACTTTAATGATCATAGAACATGTAAGTTTGCAAACGATGCAAAGTAGAGCTGCTGGGGTGTTCGGGGAGTAGATTACGGATAATGACTACAAAATATAGTTGTTTCACATGAAAGCGAAATTTCTTGTCAGAAACAGTCACATAAATGGTGTAATGAAATTGAAGGAAGACATTGAAACTTTCCCTCAGCATATTTATTTTTTTCAACAGCAAAGGGAGCTATTTTTTCAGAGAGATAAGCCAACAAAAGCCCCTTTATTCTGTCTTCCCACATACCCTACGCATAAACTAACAGCGAATGCTGCATAAAGTTAAATTGGTATGGAGCTTTCTGAAAGATACGTATAGCTTTCGCTAGTGGAAGCAAAACTCTTATTTAAAGGTTGATTCTTTGGAACAAATCATATGTGATTGTTTCAAAATGGCTAGAACTTCAATGTTAAAACATATTTAAAACAATGGACAAGAGTCGAAATATCATAATGAATGGGTAAATAAGCATCCTTAAAGTGAAACAACGCGTTGGTAGGTAAGCCAATGTATTAACAAATAGAAGAGAGGAAAGGGAACATCACCTTTCAAGTAATTCAGAATAGGTAAAGGTAAGCTTGCCAAAGTTTAATGCTGTTTAAATATGGAGATTAAGATTGTTTGGTATTAGATATTCCTCATGTAGTGTTCCTAGTCAATTTAATCACTGTGGCAGGTGGACAATTGAAATAAATAGACAAAATGTAATCCTTTTATATCCCCTATTTTGATCTGATCATGCATTATCTTGTAGCTTTGAGATTTTGATTATGTCATAGTTTATTTTTAGAATGACATTGTAGGGTGGGTGTGTGAAGCTGGATCCAGCTGGTTTGAACGTTAAACAAATAGGATATTTGGGCTTCATGTGGCTGGTTTACCCTTTGACATTCAGATAAATCCATGAAATACAATGCTTATTTATTCACCTTGTTTTAAGTTAATCCTGCATTATCTCATAGCCTCGAGATTTTGGTGATGTGATTTGTTTATTTTTAAAATGACATTGTGGGGTGTGCGTGAAAAGCCAGATCTGGCTGATATGAACATTAAACACGTAGGATATTTGGGGCTGGTTCAAATACACAAGGGTCAAATTCAAGGATTGTATCAACTGACTGGTCTTCCCCACTGATATTACTGGTAATTATGTTATCAATCCTTGCAAGATTAAGTGAACAAAGAAATTTCTGAATACTGTTAGAAATAGCAGCCAAATTTTCCTTAAACTACACCTTATCATCTTAAAAAAAAAAGGACACATTGGACGGATAATATATAAAAAAAATTGGGTTAGTCACCAATCAATGAGCCCTGAGTTGGTTAGAACTGGATTTTACATGGTTATGGATTGTAGGATTCCATGAAGCTGTGATGAAATCGGTCCAGACATAACATTGTTAATTGCATACTTCCTGCCACCTCTAAAAATCTGTAGCCCTGTACTGAACATAGAAGTAATTAGTATTAATTAGTGTTGTTATAATCTCTCTCTCTCTCTCTTTCTCTCTCTCTCTCTCTCTCTCTCTCTCTCTCTCTCTCTCTCTCTCTCTCTCTCTCTCTCTCTCTCTCTCTCTCTCTCTCTCTCTCTCTCTCTCTCTCTCTCTCTCTCTCTCTTTATATATATATATATATATATATATATGAAATAAAACCATTGGTTGTTATGTCTTCTGCCTGTGTTCTGGACTGGTTTATTGTTGTTGTTATTTAACCTCAAATTAATCCAGATCACACGAATTTATGATCAAAAGCATTCCAACTATGACCATCCTGTCTTTTCATGTTTCTACAATGACATTATTTGATGTGCCTTCTTTATTTTTTATTTTTAAGATGATAGCGTTAAGGTTAGGGTTAGGTGTGATTTCTGGGTAGCAGACTGGAAGAGTCATTAGAGTGTAGGACAAAATTTCTTGTGAAGTCTGACCTGGCTCTCGTCACTTTGAGTTCAGACTCCTCTGAGGTCAACATAGCCTTTTATCCTTTTGAAGCTTTTAGATAAAGTACCAGCTCGATGTTTGCACAATACACTCTTCCACCAGTTGCTGTACACTGGATTTTCTGCTAGGTCAAAGACGGGAGGGATGAAAGGCTGTCTGTGTTTGCTCATAATTACATAGGCACCTAAAACAATTATCAGAAATATGTTATGTAATATCAACTCATACATGATTGTAGTTGACAGCTGCAGCTTTTAGGACATGAGCTGAGGGAGAGCAATATGGATACTATTCTTGTCATTCATGTGACCACTCAGAGGCTCTGTTATTGACTTGCTATGTTTCATTTCTTTGAGGTATCCAGTATCAGAATTGCTACATAAACATTTGATAATGTTATCTGATATTATCTTGAGGGAAGGGTTTAGATTTATTTCTAGTCTGCTTAATGCCAAGAAACTGCTGCTCTTCTCCGGCCCATTATAGTGACTTTAAAGTTAAACACATGTGGAGGCGCAATGGCCCAGTGGTTAGGGCAGCGGACTCGCGGTCATAGGATCATGGTTTCGATTCCCAGACCGGGCGTTGTGAGTGTTTATTGAGCAAAAACACCTAAAGCTCCACAAGGCTCCGTCAAGGGATGGTGGCGAACCCTGCTGTACTCCTTCACCACAACTTTCTCTCACTCTTACTTCCTGTTTCTGTTGTGCCTGTAATTCAAAGGGTCAGCCTTGTCGCACTGTGTCACGCTGAATATCCCTGAGAACTACGTTAAGGGTACACGTGTCTGTGGAGTGCTCAGCCACTTGCACGTT
>NC_068992.1:14642427-14643451 GCF_001194135.2 Octopus bimaculoides
AAAAAAAAAAAAAAAAAAAAAAGAATTTCAGGTCTTGTGCCTATACTAGAAAAGGTTATTATGGGCAGGAGAAAGGTGGTGAGGTGGCAGAATTGTGAGCACGCCGGGCAAAATGCTTAACAACTCCTTATTTGTCTTTATGTTTTGAGTTCAAATACTGCCGGAGTCGACTTTGCCTTTCATCTTTTCGGGGTTGATAGAATAAGTATCAGTTGAACACTGGGGTTGATGTAATCGACTTCACCCTGTCCCCTCAAATTTCTGGCCTTTTGCCAAAATCTGAAATCATTGTTATGGGCAGCAGAAAAGTGGTTAACTGGTAGCATCAATAACATCCCATACGAAATGCTTAGTGGCCTTCCATCTGTCTTTGTGTTCTGAGTTTAAATTTCACTGTAGTCAACTTTGCCTTTCATCCAAATACATCCTTCTTTTTAAGATGAGGATGTGTGTGATTTCATGTATATTTAGCTGCTATTTCTAACAGTTTGAGTGACTGTACTGTTGTTTATTGTCATTGTTCTCCAGCTGGGAGGTCAGCAACAACAGGCAACAGGTCAGATATAATGTAGGAGTGGATCAACTTCCTCTGTTCCTCGAAAACAATTACATACAATACACGCGTGCACGTGCGCGCGCACACACACACACATACACATTCAGACGCATCTTGTCATTCCAGCCACAGTGTAATATGTTGGCTCATTTTTAGCTAGTATCAGGCAAGTGTGTGTGTGTATTGGTTTGTGAATGGGTGTGTTGGTAGCAGTAAGTGCACTGTGTGTGTGTGTGTGTGTGTGTGTGTGTGTGTGTGTGTGTGTGTGTGTGTGTGTTTGTGTCTTTCTGGCCTTGTTTTCATGGCTTTACATATATATATGTGTGTGTGTATGTTTGTGTGTCTGTGTTTGTCCTCACCCAACATCGCTTGATAACTGATGTTGGTGTGTTTATGACCCCCGTGACTTAGCGGTTCAGCAAAAGAGACCGATAGAATAAGTACTAGGCTTACAAAGAATAAGTCCTG
>NC_068992.1:14643900-14644882 GCF_001194135.2 Octopus bimaculoides
GGGGGGGGTCGATTTGCTCGACTGAAGGCAGTGCTCCAGCATGGCCACAGTCAAATGACTGGAACAAATAAAGGAATAAAAGAATAACATATCATAATTACCTACACGTGTTTCCACTGCAGTGATTACTCACTGTTGTAAATGCAACTTTGCAATATTATCGGTTTCAGCATCATCAGGATCCATCCATTCGGTCGTCCTTGAAGTAGCCTGATTATAGTGAATGTTTGTTAGTGTTTTGTGGGAGGTAGGGATGTTGTTATTTATAGGTATATACTATTGACCTCAACTTCACTCCAGTCACTGTCTGCAGTTAGGGTTTGGTCTTAGAATCGGTTAAGGTCAAGATTGTTGTTTTTATAAGTCTCTTTGGTTGTTTTAATGGTTCTGTGTGTTATTTTGGATTTCGATTGTACTACTTGTATTGAAAGTAGTAGTTCTTGTTTCTTTATATTCATCTTTCTGTTGAGCAGCTCATTATTTATGTAGGTTATTTGTTTTTTTATTAACGAGGTTATTAAATATTTTTATGTCTAAGTTATGTTGCTCTATTTGTTATACCAAGCCCAATTCTTACTGGGCTGTTGGCTATCTAGAATTACCTTTATACCTCTTAAAGGTCAGGCCATGCTTGTGTAAACCTCTAAGGGCTTGTTCATGTTTTGTATAAATTAATGTCTGTTTTGATGTAAATATTTGATAAAACTTCTCTACACATAGATTGCATATGTTTCCCCCTGCTTGATAAGGCTTAGCAGTACTAATTAGTTCTCAATCAATAGAATAGCTATTGTTTTTGTTTCTCTAGTTGTTAGTCATGGAGTGACTAACAACTAAGTGTAGTCTCAGACATTAGATAATGATCGTTGTGGTTAGCCATAAACTGGAACTTAACTGAGAGCTAATACAGTATCCATCTGGATAATGTATCCTTCCAAGCTCACTTTTATATATATATATATATATATATATATATATATAT
>NC_068992.1:14644982-14647502 GCF_001194135.2 Octopus bimaculoides
ATATATATATATATATATATATATAGCGTATATATATATGTATATATATTTATATATGTGTGTATATGTTTATATATATATATGTATATACATATATGTATACACACACACATATATGCATACATACATATATGTATGTATGTATGTGTATGTATATGAGAACTGTTTTGTTGTTAAACTGTGAAATGTCAGTGACATTTGATCACAAATCATTTGCTCTTAAGGTTGGTACATACTTTTGCACATTCCTAAACTATTCCTCATAAAAAATTTAATTCCGTTTTAAAATTTGAGAACCTGGAACTATTCTGTTGTCCACAATAAGAATTTCATACACAGTCATGTGGTTTCAAATTCTTCAAATTTGAGGTTAGTGAATGGTTAGTCACATTGAATGTGGTACTCAACTAGTCCCTTATTTCAATCATCCTCACCTGCATTGCTAAAGGTAAATTTGACCTTTGCTGTATTTGAACTTTTGCAGGTTTTGTACTTTTGCATGGCTGCGTGATAAGAAGCTTGCTTCCTAACTAAAAAGTTCTAGGTTCAGTTCTACTGTGTGGCACCTTGGGTAGATGTCTTCTAGTATAGCCTCGAGCTGGCCAAAGCCTTGTGAGTGGATTTGATAGATGGAAATTGCAAAAAGCCCACCGGTACGCAAAAGCACAATAATAATCCTTTCTACTATGGGCACAAGGCCTGGATTTTGTGAGGAGGAGGACAGTCAATCACATCTACCCCAGTATTCAACTGGTACTTAATTTATAAGCCTCAAAAGGATGAAAGACAAAGTCAACCTCAACGGAATTTGAACTCAGAATGTAGTGGCAGACGAAATGCTGCCAAGTATTTCACCCAGCATGCTAACAATTCTGCCAGCTCGCTGCCTTAATAATAATAATAATAATAATAATAATAATAATAATAATAATAATAATAATCCTTTCTACTATAGGCACAAGGTTTGAAATTTTGGGTGGGGGGACCAGTTGATTACATCGACCCCAGTGTTTCACTGGTCCTTAATTTATTGACCCCAAAAGGATAGAAAGCGCAGCAGAATTTGAACTCAGAACATAGTGGCAGTTGAAATATTGCTAAGCATTTTGCCCAATGTGCTAACGATTCTGCCAGCTCGCCACCATTGGAAAGGCAAATATAATAAAATTAATAGTGGTTTCAAACTTTGCCACAAGGGCAGCAATTTTGAGCGAAGGGGCCAGTCAAGTGCGTGTATCTATCAAAGTCCTCAATTATGGGTCACCTAGTAGAAGATGGTTTTGTAGAAGAGGGTTGGCCCTCTGGATGTGTGTTACTCAGGCTCAGCAGTGTGTGGAGATGCCCTGATACCATGTGAACTAGAACCTTTGTATAAGAATTAAACAGACTTTGACTTGGAAGAGCAGGAAACTACGAGAGTAAAATGTAAATTAACTGGTAGAAGACAACAGGAACCAAGAAAAGACATAAATTTTCAGACTTTAGCATTGACGTACATGATATGGCACTTGAAAAAAATAGATAGATAGATAGATAGATAGATAGAGAGCAAGAGAGAGAGAATAAAAGCACAGCTATTGTATCATGTTTATTTTTTCTGCTTTGTGTGTACAAGGTCTCTACTGCGATGTCATTGTAGTGGTGTGTGTGTGTGTGTGTGTGTGTGTGTGTGTGTGTGTGTGTGTTCATTCATTTCTTTAGCCATACTTTTCGCCATGCAAGCTTGCATTGGGAAGGATTTTACAGCAATGTTCTTCCTGTTGCCATCCCTTTCCTGTTATTTAAGTAGGGAATCTTAAAAATTCTGTTGGTGTTTGAAAGCACCGAGTGACCATTGGTGATATATCAACAGAAAATGTAAACATTGTATCACCGTTTTTTTGTTTTTTTTTGCTCAGATAGCGAGGAGCAGAGCCATCACTTGCATCATGTGTGCACTCTCACACATGCACACACACACTCATGCACACATACATACACACATGCGCACACAGATGCACACATACAAGCATATACAAACACACACTTGAACACAAAAACACACAAACACAATTACATAAACATACACAAATACAGCACACAAACACACACTCACACACATAAACACAAACACAGAGCAAAGTGGAAGTGCATAACTTAGTGGCTAGGGTGGTTGCGCTCATAATCATATGATTGTGGTTTCAATTCCTGGAGATGGAGACATGTCCTTGAGCAAAACACTTTATTTCATGTTGCCCCACTCCACTCAGCTGGCAAAAACGAGTCATCCTGTCTGTGAGTGTCCTGTCCATCAGGGGTGGGTGATATATATATGCCACAGATTCTGGGAAACCAGTAATTTGAGCCTATGACTCAGGAATGACCTTTGACCTGTTTCTTTGTTTTTCCTTTTTTTGGCATATTGAAATAAAACATTCTTGATAGTGTACATAATAGTTTATAGATAAATATGTGTGTGTGTGTGTGTGTATTCCTCTCCATTTTCGTATTGCTATATATATGTATATATATATATATATA
>NC_068992.1:14649734-14656339 GCF_001194135.2 Octopus bimaculoides
ATATATATATATATATATATCCATATATATATATATATATATCCATATATATATATATATATACATACATATATATATACAGTATTAAAACTAAGGATTATTCTGAAGTAGCAATAACATTACTTTTAATTCTACAATTATTTACCACCTTTTAAGACCAAAAAACGTTTCAATTGCACCAATTAGTAATCATTGCAGTTGCAACCCCTCTATAAAACGGTGCAGTCTCTTAAGGGCCTTAACTTGATATCCCTCCATATTCTCCATTTAACGATTTTCTTTTATAATCTCTGCATTGTATAATGTAGAGTTGTCCATTAAGTCAGATGCAAACAATCTCTATTTCAAGTTCTTACACAAACACACACACACACACACACACGTGTGTGTGTATTGTTTGTGTAGACAATAATGTGTTCGTGTGTGTGTGTGTGTGTGTGTGTGTGGTAGCTTTCATTGTCTCACACCTTTTGCATTCCATTCTCTTTTCTTTTCCACAGAGGCACAGCCAATAGATAAAGCCAGCTCCATGTCAATTCTTTGACCTATTTATCAATGTCTTATACATTGTATCCTTGTCCTAGATTTTTCTCTGGCTGATATCAAGCTCTACCTTGACGTCATGGCAGGCTGGTTATTAATAAGGAGGGTGTATAAGTGTGAAAATTCGATCATCCTAACCATACATTGTATGTCACCACAAAACAAGAAAAAAGAAAAATGAATGTGAAGTTACAGAGTGGAAAATAAGCATAAACAAAAGAAAAACAAAATAAAACAATTAAAATGAAGCAAACCTACTTTTTTTGTTATTTTATTAACATAAAACTGTTATTTTTTTTAGTTTGATTTTTATTTTGACCTTAGTTTTATGTGTTACCCTGGTAGAGAAATCTCTTTAAAATCTTTTGAAAATACAAGATTACCCTATTTTATGAAACTGTTTGTGGTATTGAAGTATGGTAAATGGTGATGAATTAGAGCATAACAGCTTAGTTTTTTTATGCTTAGATTCTACCAAAGTGTATTTAGTACTTTCTGGAATTTTAACTCAGAACTTAATAAAATTTATGAGTTGTTATGTTGTGTTTGGCTTGAAATGAAGCCATCTATTCAAATCGAAACAGATATATTGTGAAAACAGAATTTTACTAATTTAATTATCACCATCATCGTCATCGTCATTGTTGTCGTCATTGTTGTCATCCTCATCATCATCACCACCATCATCATTTAACATCTGTTTTCCATGCTGGCATGATTTGGACAATTTGACAGGAGCTGACCAACCGGAGAGCCATACCAAGCTCGAGATGCCTGCTTTAGCATGGTTTCTATGGCTGGATGCCTTTCCTAATTCCAACCACTTTACAGAGTGCATAAGTGCTTTTTACATGGACCCAGTACAAGTCCTACTAACATAGCACCAGCAAGGATGCTTTTTGCTAGGTACCAACATTATACTAATTCAATTATACTGTAGAAAAATCATTTTACTAATTTAATTATATTATGGAAGAATTGTTTTAGTAATTTGATTGTATTTTGGTAAAACTATTGTATATAGTTTAAGAACACACACAGTGACTAACTTTTATTTTCATTTATTTTCCCCCATCATTTAGCAGCTTGGGTATTGTGGATGTGTAGTTAAGGAGTTTACTTCCTAAGTCCTGGGTTCAATCCCCACTGTGTGACACCTTGAATAAGTGTCTTCCCCTATAGCCCTAGGCTGACCGAAACATTTTGGTCAGCTTCTCATATGTATATATATGTGTGTGTTGCACTGGCTGTTGTTGTTATTTTTATTGTCGTGTTCATTTGAAGTACTCTTAAATATCTAATTAGTGTTATTTTATTTATTTATTATTTTTTTTGCAGCAAAGTGTGCAGACTACATGACGCCATGGTTGTGGTGGTTGTGCCCGATGTGTCTTCGGAAGTCGATAACAAGGGACTTATTAATTTTGACTTTCTTATGCCAAATGGGATCCTCATTGCAATGAAAGTAGACTTTTATTGTGCTACATTTGAAAAAATTAAGCAGGTAAGGACAAGTCGTTATAAGAATTTTGGTTTTTTGCTCTCATGATTCTTGCTTCATGGGGAATTGACGAATCCCTCATTTGTCATTGATGTCTAACTCTAGGTCAGGTCTGAATGAGCAGACTGAACAGAGCTAGAATCAAAAGCTTGCCAGCTGTGACCATCAAGCCTGTTTGTACATCAGGGATCATGTTGTCTTATATGCCCATGCCCTTCTTTTCTTTCAAACAGCAGGGTGTAATTTGAAAGAGGTTTGGCTGATATTTCTAACAGTTTGAGCAATCATGTTGAGCTCTTACTCATTCGTTTGGTTATTGTTGTTGTTGATGTTGTTGTCACTAGCATACTATTTCAGTTGGAGAGTTGGCACATCACTCATCGATGAAGAAATGCTGTGTACTGTTAAGGACTGATGTGATTGTTCCAATACAAATTCAATGTGTTTATAATCCCCACCCCACCCCGCTGTTGGTGTGTTTATGTCCTTGTAATTTGGCAGTTCAGCAAAAAATGACCAATGGTATATAAGTACCAGGTTTCTTAAAAGAAAAAAGCACTGGAGTCAATTTGTTCGACTAAAATTCTTCCAAGCAATGCCCCATCCTGGCCACAATCTAATGATTGAAACAAGTAAAAGGAGATAAAATAATATATATATATCGAATCAAATTTGCAAATTCGATGACTGGCACCCGTGCCAATGGAGCGCTAAGAGCACCATCCGAGCGTGATCGTTGCCAGTGCAGCAACAAGTGACCAATAGCATAAGTACTAGGCTTACAAAGAATAAGTCCTCAGGTTGATTTGCTCGACTAAAGGCGGTACTCCAGCATGGTCGCAGTCAAATGACTGAAACAGGTAAATGAGTATTAACACCAAGGTGATAATTTGAAGAAAATTCCAAATTTAGATCCTACTTATTTACATAATCATATTTTCATTTTTTTTTTTCCTGGTATTTTTAAGTTTTAAGAAAAATAGTAATTTCAGTGATTTAAAATGTTTGCACTGAACGTTCAATGAGTGATGTGCTTTGTTTATTAACCATCATCCTCTTTTCATCTGCATCAGCAGATTGCAGCCTGTGAGCTGTAGCACAAATTGTAAGCGTGTTATATCTCTCTGTATCTGTGAGTGTGTGTATGTCTAAGTATATGTAAATATTTAACTATTTATCTGTCTGTCTGTCTGACGACACATGGAGGTGATGACAAATGACTGAACCGTTTGGTAATTTGCTGTGGTTAAAAAAAACCATCAAGCTAGTCATCAATGCCAGTGACATGTGAAAGTCACTCATTCCAGTGACACATAAAAGGCACTTGTGCCACTAACACATGAGAAGTACCTATACCAGTGATACATAAAAAGGTACCTATGCTGGTGACATGTAAAAGACACTCAGTACCCTCTATTTAATGTATTCCTTTTATCTTTTACTTGTTTCAATCATTGGACTGTGGCCATGCTGGGGTACTACTTTAAACGTTTTAATCAAATAAGTACTTAATTTTGCTTTGTCTCATTATCCAGCCTACTCTGCTGTGTGGTTGGCATTAGGAAGGGCATCCGGCCTTAGAAATCATGCCAAATAGACCTTGCTAGTGCTGGTGCCATGTAAAATGCACCCAGTTCACTCTGTAAAGTGGTTGGTGTCAGGAAGGGCATCCTGCTGTAAGACTTATGCCAAACAGACCTCACCATGTAAAAATCACCCACTCCACTGTAATGTGGTTGGCGTTAGGAAGGACATCCAGCTGTAAAAACCATATCAAAAGAAATCATGAAGCTTGGTGCACACCTCTGATTTGCCACCCCATGTCAGACCATCCAACCCATGCCAGCATGGAAAGTAGACGTTAAATGATGACAATAACATACATGCATGCACACTTGCAAGCAAGCATGCATGCACACATACAAAGAGCAAGAGATAGATAGACACTTGCATAAACTATATTTTACTCTGAATTCATATATATTTGAGTTGGAGTGCTACCCACAATCCGAGAAAATAAAATGAAAATGAAAATAAAAATAAAACCAATAAAATGCCAACAAAAATATATAAATAAAATGTCGAAATGATTTTTACAAATGTCAACATTTAAACTAAAATGAATTGCTGTGTCTAGAAATTAAAATATAACAACTCCAATGAGTAATGAAATATTAAATATACTTAAATAACTGCAGTTGAAATGCGTAGAGTTGAAAGAAACCTATCTACTCCACTGTGCTTTACATTTAACATTAGACAAAAAACAAATGTTTTTTATGTTTTTGAAGTATGTTGGCTGGATGGACAACTTGACAGACGTTTATTTGGTATATGTGTGTGTGTGCATGTACATGTATATTTGTATGCGTAAATTCATATGTATACATACACACACACACACACGCACACACATTTTTATATATACATACATATTTACATGCATATGTACATGCATTCATATATATATATGATGATTTCCGCTTGTTGTTTTTTATCTTATATATATATATATATACCTTATTTAAAAGCAGCAGAAATATAACAAAAAACTGTTACTCAGAGTTTCACGTTCATCGGACAGTTTTGTTAGAAAATTTTCTAACGGGAACGTGAAACTCCGAGTAACAGTTTTTTTGTTATATTTCTGCTGCTTTTAAATAAAGCATATTACTCTACCTCTGGTATTTGAGTACTCTTTTTTCCACCTTGTTGCACATTTATGTGCTTACTCCGGTATATATATATATATATATATATATATATGTAAATATATATATGTAAATAATATGTGACAATTATTTGGTAGCCATGATAAAACTCTGAGTTTTGGATGTCTGGGCGGAAACCCACGCCGCCATCTCTTCAGTTATCTGGCCATTGAGAAAATGCTATGGCCAGATAACTGAAGAGATGGCAGTTTGGGTTTCCGTCCCTGCATCCGAAACTCAGTTTTATCATGGCTACCGAATAATTGTGACATGTTTTCTACAGATAAATTCCTCTGTTTACATAATATCGAGGTCACTTTCTTTCTTTTGTTGTCTTACCTGTTCTATTAATATATATAGTATCAAATATATGCATTTATATATCCATATATAAGTGTATATACGCATGCTAACATGGAAGGTGGAGAAGCAATGATTATGATGATATATATATATATATATATATGAAATATAAATTTTGAGCGTGGCCGTTGCTAGTACCACCTGACTGGCCTTCGTGCCGGTGGCACGTAAAAAGCACCCACTACACTCTCTGAGTGGTTGGTGTCAGGAAGGGCATCCAGCTGTAGAAACTCTGCCAAATCAGATTGGAGCCTGGTGTAGCCATCTGGTTTCACCAGTACTCAGTCAAATCGTCCAACCCATGCTAGCATGGAAAGCGGATGTTAAACGATGATGATATATATATATATATATATATATATATACATACAAACAAACATAATTATATATGTACATACTATACATACATACACACATACATAAATATTATATACATAAACAAACATACTACATATATATATGTGTGTGCACACATGCGCAAACACACACACACACACATTCTCTTTCAGCAAGGGCAGTGACCTGCTATTTAGGTTTATTTCACAGTATTGTCACCCTCTTCTTCAGACACATTCAACTAATATAGTTTGACATATCTGAAGAAGTGGCTACGAGTTGTGTGGAAACTCTAGTTTAATAGGCTCCCACTGGAGCAGTTCTAGATGAATTCATCTATGACAGTTCATCTACAACAGTTTATCTGTGTGTGGTTGTATATGTATGTGTGGTTGTGTGTGTGTGTGTATGTGTGTGTGTGGGTGTGTTAGTGTGATTGTGTGTGTGTGTGTGTGTGTGTGTGTGATTGTTGCATGTGTGTATGTGTGTGGTTGTATGTGTGTGTGTGTGTGGTTCTAGATAAATTGTAGATGAATTCACTGGATAACACTGGAACAACCTTAATAAATTACTGCAATCTCTTGATCATGACATAACAAGTGTGTGTGTGTGTGTCTTTGTGTGTGTATCCTTACCTTTTGATTCAGTCAATAGACTGTGGCCATGCAGGGGCGCCACCTTGAAGGCTTCCTTTTGCCAATCCTCACCTGTTTCCAAGTAAGGTAATATTTCCTCATGGCCAGACAAATGTGCAAATTAATGATGCTGCTTCTATAATGGTGGCAATCATTTTAGAACTTCTACATGATGCCACGACAAGGTGGCAAGATGTCGAGCTGGCCGAAACGTTAGCACATCGGGCGAAATGCTTAGCAGTATTTCATCTGCTGTTACGTTCTGAGTTCAAATTCCACCGAGGTTGACTTTGCCTTTTATCCTTTCGGGGTCGATAAATTAAGTACCATTTACGCACTGGGAGCGATGTAATTGACTTAATCCCTTTCTCTGTCCTTGTTTGTCCCCTCTATGTTTAGCCCCTTGTGGGCAATAAAGAGATAAGAAACATTATTATACTGGGTGAAATGCTTAGCAGTATTTCGGTTGCCATTATGTTTTGAGTTCAAATTCCGCCGAGGTTGACTTTGCCTTTC
>NC_068992.1:14656349-14661675 GCF_001194135.2 Octopus bimaculoides
TGGCCGAAACGTTAGCACATCGGGCGAAATGCTTAGCAGTATTTCATCTGCTGTTACGTTCTGAGTTCAAATTCCACCGAGGTTGACTTTGCCTTTTATCCTTTCGGGGTCGATAAATTAAGTACCATTTACGCACTGGGAGCGATGTAATTGACTTAATCCCGTTCTCTGTCCTTGTTTGTCCCCTCTATGTTTAGCCCCTTGTGGGCAATAAAGAGATAAGAAACATTATTATACTGGGTGAAATGCTTAGCAGTATTTCGGTTGCCATTATGTTTTGAGTTCAAATTCCGCCGAGGTTGACTTTGCCTTTCATCCTTTGGTGGTCGATAAATTAAGTACCAGTTACGCACTGGAGAGAGAGATACATGCATACAGACACAAGTTCTTGCTTTCAATGGCTGCTGTGGTGCATGACTGACTTTGAATTGGTCGATCACCCTCCCTATTCTCCTGATTTGGCCCCATCAACTATCATCTGTTCCCCAACATGAAGAAACATTTGGTCCAGAACTAATTTCATCATGCTGATAACGTGATTTGTGATTTGTGCTGTTGATGATTGCTTTGACCAGCCGGATGAAGGCTTCTTCATCATTGGGCTCTGAACACTGCAACACCAATGGAAGAAGTGTGTGGGTTGCAAGGGGGACTGTGCAGAAAAATAGACCTCATTTGGTCACATTCGATGAGTGTCTCTTAGTCAGCCTATGAACTTTCCAGTCAACCCTCAGATATAGGCCTTCGGCAATTCATATGTATGTATATACTTTTACTTGTTTCAGTCATTTGACTGTGGCCATGCTGGAGCACCGCCTTTAGTCGAGCAAGTTGACTCCAGGACTTATTCTTTGGAAGCCTAGTATTTATTCTATCGGTGTCTTTTGCTCAACTGCTAAGTTACAGGGACATAAACACACCAGCATCGGTTGTCAAGCGATGTTAGGGGGACAAACACAGACACACAAACACACACATATATATATGTACATATACATATATACGACGGGGTTCTTTCAGTTTCCATCTACCAAATCCACTCACAAGGCTTTGGTTGGCCCGAGGCTATAGTAGAAGACACTTGCCCAAGGTGCCACGCAGTGGGACTGAACCCGGAACCATGTGGTTGGTAAGCAAGCTACTTACCACACAGCCATATATAATTGTTTGCTTATTGTCTGTTTTTGCATGGGAACTGATTTTAAGACAGGAATTTTCAGCTGGATGCATGTGTGGGTGTGTGGTTAATCGTATAGTTTTGGGTTTAACCCCACTCTGTGGAACCTTGAGCAATTGTCCTCTACCAAAGCGCTGAGCCAACCAAAACCTTGTTAGTGGACTTGGAAGATGATAACTGAAAGATGCTCATAGTAATGTGTGTGTGAGCATTTATATGTATGTATGTGTGTGTTTGTTTGTGTGTGTGTGTGTGTGTGTGTGTTTATTTGTGTCTCCTTGTCTTGACATCACAGGATAATTGTAAATGAGTGTCATGGTCATACAAGCAGTGTCATTCATTTTCAATATTCTGTGAAAGCATGTCTGGCCACATAGAAGTAGTACCTTGCTTGAAAACAGTTTAGGGTTGATGACAGCAAGGGTATCTGGTCGTAAAAAAATCTCTGCCTCAATAAACTCCATCTGACCCATGCAAGCATAGACAAGAGGACGTTAAATATATAAATCAGTATTTCATGTCTCTCTCCATTCTCTTTCTCTTTTTACAGGACTTATGGCAAGAAGCATCAAAGCAACCACTTTATTCTCTACTTCGGAGCTATGAGGAATATGCCTTCCAGTTTATCAACAACCAAGGGAAAAGGGTCCGTTCATTTTTTTAATCTTTGTTTTGGTTTGGCATGGAACTTATATTTTCATTTTGTCCTTCCTTCCTTCCTTCTTGAGTCATCCTGACTCATAAGGGCTGGTTTCCATGGCATATATATTCTCCACCTGGACTGGATGCCAGTCTCTCACAAGATTACTCACTTTTGCCACCTGAGTGGACTGGAGTAATGTGAAAGGAAGTGTTTTGCTCAAGAACACAATGTATTACCTGATCCAGGAATCAAAACCACAATCTTATGATCATGAGTCCAACGCCCTAACCACTAAGCCACATGCCTCCACACCCGGACACTTCACGAGTAAAAGAGAAAGCAATTATTCGAGAAACATTTATTTGAATGGAAAATTGTATGAGTGAAAATTATTCAAAAGGACATACTCTCTCTTTTAATTGTTTCAGTCATTTGACTGTGGCCATGCTGGAGCACCACCTTTAGTCGAGCAAATCGACTCCAGGACTTATTCTTTGTAAGCCTAGTACTTATTCTATCAGTCTCTTTTTGCCAAACCACTAAGTTACGGGGACGTAAACACACCAGCATCGGTTGTCAAGCGATGTTGGGGGGACAAACACAGACATACAAACATATACACACACATACATATATATATATATATATATATATATATATATATATATATATATATATATATATGCATATATACGCATATATACGGCGGGCTTCTTTCAGTTTCTGTCTACCAAATCCACTCACAAGGCTTTGGTCAGCCCGAGGCTATAGTAGAAGACATTTGCCCAAGGTGTCACGCAGTGGGACTGAACCCAGAAGCATGTGGTTGGTAAGCGAACTACTTACCTCACAGTCATGTTAATTGTTCTGAATTTTTTATTTTATTTAAGCAAAAATGATAAAATTAAAAATCAAGTAAACAAATAATATTTATTTCGAATAACCTGTTTTCCAAATAATTGTTTTTGAGTAATTGTTTTCAAACAACTTTCATGATACGATGATTCGGGAGCCCCAGCACAGGCTGTTTGGCCATGTTGCTCAATTTTGTGAGTGAAACCCTTGTGTGTTCTCTTCACTGAGGATCCAGCTGGGATGACATCTCGTGTTGGTCAACCACATGCCACAGAGTCACGGCAAACGAGGAGGTGTCTCATGGAGATGAGGACTGACTGGGATTTTGCTTGACTGGTCACCTGGAGGGACCCGGGAATATACTGACAAATGATGAATGTGGCAACACGTTGCAATGGCACGTACCACCACACTTGATCTGACCCAACCAATTAGTTGGACCTGGAAAAGACAACTTCCATGATTCTTTAGTTTCTCATAGCCTCTAAGAATTACCATTGCTTAGCACAGAGTAAGGTTTTGTTTTGCTACTGCTGTTACACTGGACATTAGATTACATCAGTGGTTTATATTTTGGAGTCATCTGCACTCTAACAGAGGACAGAGGTCAATCAAGTACATCAATGTCATTAGCTAAAACATACAACATGAAATGTGTGTTTCTGTCTTTCAAATTCAATCTCATGGCTTTGGTTAACCCAAGGTGATGGGAGAAGACACTTGTTCACACTTGCTCAAGGTGCTATGCAGTGGGATTGGACCCAGACTCCTTAACTACACAATTATACCTGTAACCTTTTACCACTTATTTCAGTCATTGAACTGTGGCCATGCTGGGGCACTACCTTGACGGGTTTAGTTAAACAGATTGATCCCAGTACCTATCATTTTCAAATCTGGCACTTATTTTATCAGTCTCTTTGGTCAAACTGCTATCTTACAGAAATGTAAACAAACCAACACTGGTTCTTAAGCAGAGGTGGGGGTAATTGTTTTTACTTTCAGTTTTCCCATTCTTTTTGTCATTTTTTTTTTTTTTTTTTTTTTTTTTGTCATTTTCAATTTCCTAAAATTCTGATTTTCTGTTTGCTAATTTTCAATTTTCCATTTTCTGATTTTGCCTTCAATTATTCTTTTTTTTTTTTTTTATTACTTTCTAACAGGAAGAAGTATTGTGGGAAAGTCATTCTCTGTCTGAAATACAACTTTGTGCAACATGCTTAAAACTCATAGAAAAAGAATTGAACAACGAAAGACGTTACTCTTTAGACCGACGCATAAATTCTTTAATTTCAAGTGAGTATGGGTCAATCATTGACCGAACGATTGATTTGATTTCTGTTACCTAACATCGTTGTCATCATCACCTTCATTGGCGTCGGCGATGTCAGTGTTGTCTCATTTTATAATGTACTTATGTTTCATGAGATTGTTGTTGTTGGCACTCCGTCGCTTACTACGTCGAGGGTTCAAGTTGATCCGATCAACAGAACAGCCCGCTCGTGAAATTAACGTGCAAGTGGCTGAGCACTCCACAGACACGTGTACCCTTAACGTAGTTCTCGGGGATATTCAGCGTGACACAGTGTGACAAGGCTGACCCTTTGAATTACAGGTACAACAGAAACAGGAAATAAGAGTGAGAGAAAGTTGTGGTGAAAGAGTACAGCAGGGTTCGCCACCATCCCTTGCCGGAGCCTCGTGGAGCTTTAGGTGTTTTCACTCAATAAACACTCACAACGCCTGGTCTGGGAATCGAAACCACGATCCTATGACCGCGAGTCCGCTGCCCTAATCACTGGGCCATTGCGCCTCCACTTCATGAGAGTAGATAAAGGATAAAGACCCTCTTTGGTTACGAATGACAATAGGATTGCATCTAGAAAGTTCCCCTCCTGGGCAAGGTTGTTTTATGGAAGACCAGCAGTCACACATGCATACCAGCCTCTCCTCTCCACACCACCGATGTTATCCAAGGGAAAGGCAAAGGCTGATACAGCTTGGCACCAGTGACATCACAACTCATTTCTACAGCTGAGAGAACTAGAGCAACATGAAATAAAATGTCTTGTTCGAGAACACAACACACAGCCTGGTCCAGGAGTTGAACTCACTACGTCATGATTGTGAGCTCGTCACTATAACCACTGAGCCATGTGCCTTCACCTGAAATTAGCAGATATAGATTACATCAGTATAAAATACAACTGTGAGCAAATGCCTCTGGTCTTATTCATCAGCATTACTTGGCAAAAATATGACCCATGGATTCTGAATTCTAGTCTATCTGAGGTTATGAAGACGTTCCTACCATGCCAGAGATATGACTTGAATGTAGAACTGATTTGCCATGCTTATACCCTTTGGTAACACATGTCTTTTGGTATATCTGGTGAATTGTACTCATCATCATCATCATCATCATTTAACGTCAGCTTTCCATGCTATCATGGGTTGGACGATTTGACTGGGGACTGGCGAACCAGATGGCTACACCAGACTCCAATCTGATCTGGCAGAGTTTCTACAGCTGGATGCTTTTCCTAACACCAACCACTCCAAGAGTGTAGTGGGTGCTTTTTACGTGCCACCGGCACGAGGACCAGTCCAGCAGTACTGGTAACAGCCACGCTCAAATGGTGTTTATTTAC
>NC_068992.1:14662038-14668470 GCF_001194135.2 Octopus bimaculoides
TGCAAGCTGAGTTTAGTGTCCAATGAAGGAAGGTTGGCATGGTTACCAGTCAACGAATTTGGTTCAATTTTCAATTTCGATTTCACTTGCCTCAACGGGTCTTCGCAAGCAGGGTTTTGTGTCCAAAGAAGGACAGGTACGCATAAGTGGGCTGGCTACACCCTTGGTAAAGGCCACAGGTTATGGTCTCACTTGTCTTGCTGGGTCTTCTCACGCACAGCATATTTCCAAAGGTCTCGGTCACAAGTCATTGCCTCGGTGAGGCCTAATGTTCGGAGGTCTTGCTTCATCACCTCATCCCAGGTCTTCCTGGGTCTACCTCTTCCACGAGTACCCTCAACCGCAAGGCTGTGGCACTTTTTATGTGCATATGTGTATACATACAGATATATATATATATGCATAAACATATATGCACATATGTGCATGCTTTGTATTCACTTGTTTCAATTTGTCTTAATGTATTTTCTTACACTATTCAATATTAAGTTAGTTACCACCAAATTTAATTTCATAATATAATTTTCTCGTTGGGTTCTTCTTCCATTGCTGAAACTTTATGAAATAAAACAAAACAAAAAAACACCAGAAAAATTGCAAAACAAGGCAAAAAAAGAAAAAAAATCAAAAGTGTAAATTTCAATTAATAGCAAGAGAATTAATTTTAACGAATCAGTCTTGCTAGGCTTTGATTACTGGATCTCAATTGTTGTAATTATCATGAGCTACTTAGAATTGAATGCTATGGTAATGCTTGACGAAGTTAAGTATCTAATTGTCTTGTATTTTTTTTAACTCTCATTATTAGTTCCAAGTTATGAATTAACAGATCTGCAATCTAGTGAAGTGGAAAATTTCCGTGTAAGGATCAAGGCTTACTGTGATAAGATTGTTCTAGAAAGGGATCACTTGGTAAGAAATTTTTTACTATTATTTTTTATCTTTCTTACTTGTTTCAGTCATTGAACTTTCAGCCATGTTGGGGTACCACCTTGAAGGGTTTTGTCTTCTTAGAAGATTTTTTTGTTTGTTTTGCAAATACTTGGTGACCCTGTCAGTGCAGATGCCACTCAAAAGCACACAGTCCACACTGTAAAGTGGTTGGTGTTTGGAAGGGCATCCAGCTGTAAAAACGTTGCCAAAACTGACCTTGCTGGTGCTTGTGCCATGTAAAAAGCACTAAGTCAACTCTGCTGAGTGGTTGATGTTTGGAAGAGCATCCAGCTGTAAAAATCCTGCCAAAACAGTTACAGAAGTTTGGTGCAGGCTTCTGCCTGACCAGCTCTTGTGAAACTGCCCTACCCATGCTAGCATGGAAGGCAGACGTTAAATGACGTCGACAATGATGATGATGATGATGATGAAGGTGACCCCTGGACTTGTGTTATTTTATTAGTTTTTTTCCTTTTCTGGAACGCATTATCTATGACTTGCTGGTTGACCAGATTACTAATGATATTGCAGAGACCCTGATGCTATCCCTTTCCAAAATTAGGTGAGATAAATTGTTCCTGTTTGTTTGACCCTTTCATTTCTGTATTTATTTTTAGATGCTCTGTGTTTCTTTCGATTACTTTAAATATAACAAAGAACTTTGTAAAATAACTTAGTTATCATTCAGCTGGTGTTAGGAACATAAATTGTGACTAAGGTTTGGTGGAAGATTTTAATTCAGAACTTTAATTCAGAAAAGAAGACATTTGTACTCAGAGCCAGAGCCAATTTCAGCTGGGTTGGTCACGAAAGGGTTAACTCTTTAACATTCAAATCATTCTGTCAAATGTAATCCATATTTATTCATATTGTTTTGAATTAATTATGCATTATCTCATAGCTTTGAAAATTTTTGATAACATGACTGTTTATTTTTAGAATGACATTGTAGGGTAGGTGTGAGAGGCTGGATTGGGCCAATTTGAACATAAAACAGGGAGAACATTTGGGCTTGATATGGCTTGTTTAAGTGCCAAAGGGATAATTGAACTCTTTTATATCTACATGATAATTTGTTAGTCTTAGAATTAGCAAGATTTTCTTCTAAATATGTAAATAAATTTTTGAGCAATACCTTCTAGATTTCTTAAAGTTATCTCCCTTTTTCCTAGAGGGTCTCTAACAGTTACCTGAAAGATTAATTAAGAAACTTTTTTTATGCTGCACATCCAATGCAATTGCACCTTAATTTATTTATACCATGACACACAGTATCTGATTCTTCTCATTGATCCTGTTTAGAATTGACACTTATAATCATCATCGTCGTTTAACGTCCGCTTTCCATGCTAGCATGGGTTGGACGATTTGACTGAGGAATGGTGAAACCGGATGGCAACACCAGGCTCCAATCTAATTTGGCAGAGTTTCTACAGCTGGATGCCCTTCCTAACGCCAACCACTCAGAGAGTGTAGTGGGTGCTTTTACGTGTCACCCGCACGAAGGCCATTCAGGCGGTACTGGCAATGAAACTTTTAATGAATAATGTATAAAAACTGTTTTTTTTTTTTTGTTTGTTTTTCACTGCAGGGACAAACACAAAGCATGAGAGACCAACATAGAGTAGATGTAGGCATCTTCAAAACAAAACTGGATCTCCTCTTATCAAGGGTTCGGGATGAACCCACCTCACACAGATAAGGGCAGCAATGTCAAACTCCTTCATTTGCTAAATGTCACACATCAGAGGAGGTTTGGTGAAAGTGCAGCAAAGCCACAGCTCTCGAGCTGAAACTAGAAAAGAAAAGAAAGACAAAGAAAGACAAAATATAGAAGTTTGTAGACTTTCTCCGGTTATTTTGGTTTTAACTTTTTTTTTTTTTTCTTGTAGGGATGGGATGAAAGAATTAGATACTGCTTCCCTCCTCGGCTGTGTAAAAAAGAATTGAGAACAACGATTATAGAGAAATTGAATGCAGAGAAACTAACTGAGGGTTATTTTTCAATTGAGGTCTCTCGAGACAAAAAGGTATGTTCACTTCATTATCTATTTCTGTGTTGATAAATTGATCAGCAACATGTGTTATTATAAAGACGGTGAGCTGGCAGAAACGTTAGCACGCCAGGCAAAATGCTTAGCGGTATTTCGCCTGCCGTTACGTTCTGAGTTCAAATTCCGCCGAGGTCGACTTTGCCTTTCATCCTTTCGGGGTCGATAAATTAAGTACCAGTTACGCACTGGGGTCGATGTAATTGACTTAATCCCTTTGTCTGTCCTTATTTGTCCCCTCTATGTTTAGCCCCTTGTGGGTAATAAAGAAATAAGAAATGTTAGTACACCAGGTGAAATGCTTAGCGGTTTTTCATCTGTCTTTATGTTCTGAGTTCAAATTCCTCTGAGGTCAACTTTGCCATTCATCCTTTCAGGGTACTGGGGTCAATGTAATCAACTGGACCCCTCCCCCAAAATTTTGGGCCTTGTGCTTAGAGTAGAAAAGAATATGTGTTGTTGTACGCATTTACTTGTTTCAGCCACTGGACTATGGCTATACTGGGACACTATTTTTTTAAATTGGTTAGTCAAATAAATTAGCTGTAGTACTTCCTTGTTAATTGTTGTTGTTGTTGTTATTATTATTATTATTATTATTATTATTATTATTATTATTATTATTATTAAGGCAGTGAGCTGGTAGAATCATTAGCACACTGGACAAAATGTTTAGAAGCATTTTCTCTGCCTTTATGTTCAAAGTTCAAATTCTGTGGGTTGACTTTGTCTTTCACCGTTTCTGAGTTGATAAAATAAGTACCTGTTGAATACTGGGGTAATCGACTTATCCCCTTCCCCAAAACTGCTGCCCTTGTTGCAAAATTTGAAACCATTATTATTATTATTATCATTATTGAGTGAGAAAGTAGTGCATGCCATCAAAGTGACACTGGGGTAAAATATACGAAGCCCAAAATACCCATCATGACTACTCGTCTGATAAGGGTACACCAGATGCATGCATCGCAACCACATGTGCATGACATGGTGCTCTCATATCAAGATAAACAGCGCATGACCTTGCAGGTGGGGCCCAGTTAGAATTTTCTTTAGGTTGAGTGGCCCTTTCCACTCAAAAGGTCCCTGAATAAGGGTTGTTTAAGGATGTTGAACAAAACACCCATGTTTCCAGAGGAATTATTGAAACCCCACAAAATTCCTTTCAGTACATGGCTATGATGCTCCCCCACTACTTCTGCTCATGATCAGAGATGCACATATTGTCAGCCACCAAGGGACATGCTCAACTTGTTAAGGTCAAACAACTGACAAGCAAATCTGTGGTATTGAGCAGAATACTTGCTGTAGCCCATCTTTTATACCAAGACAAAACAATGTACATGATAACACTTCCAATCAGTTAATTATTGTTATTGAAAAGCGGACGTTAAACGATGATGATGATGATGATGAACTAACGGTCCTGTTAAAGTGCTCAGGGTCTGGTTTTGGTCCTGACCTTCAGGTTGATAAGAACTGGGATGAGATGGCAAACAGGATGGCCAGCCTTACCCAGAAATGGGCTGAAAGAAAGCTGTCCCTGAGAGGTTGGGCGAAGGTGACAAATGATTACATCACCTCTGTTATCATTTATCGCCTGACCACCATGCCTTGTCCAAGTTACTGCTTGACCAGTTTGGAACATCTCTTATTTAAATTCTTGTGGAAGGGACGTGTTCCAATGGTCAGGCAGTCAATCTGTTGCCAGCATCCTCTGAGTGGCAGATTAGGTATGCTGACATGTGCTTAGATTACACCACCTGCAACGATTTCTGGGTGGTGAGTGTGTGTGGGTTCCATTTGTGAGGTTCATCTTTCCGCAGCTCATTTCCTTGACAGAGCTGCAGTCCTGTGTGAAGAAAGCAGGGAGACTGGCTGCCTGGCACCTAGAGTGTCGTCAGGCACTCACAACCTTCTACCAGTTGGGCAATGGGATCAGTGGATGTTTTATATTAGAAATTTATAGAGGATTAGTGGTGGGGAAGTGCAATGACATTCCCAGGGAGACACTGGGAGCTGACGAGAATGACCTAGCTAGTCTGTTCCAGAGGACTTTCTGGTCGGGAACTATTATGGATAATTTTCAGATCTCCTTGGCCTGGCAGTGCTACTGGTGGTGGTGGTGGGGGGGGCACTACCGGTTCGAGATAAGCTCTACAGGCATGGATCTGCTGTCAGACAGACTTGTCCGAGGTGCACGCAGAGTGATGAAATCATTCTGCACACCCTCGTTCAGTGTCTGGGAATTGCTGACTTGAGGGGTTATGCTGAACAGCTGCTGTCACGTGTGGGACGGATCCGTCTGTTGGCCGAGTTTGTAGTGATGATCGCACCGCCACCCTCCTTCAATCGGATAGGCAAGGCAGTTTTCCTTTGCCTGGTGGCTGTGGCAAAAGAGGTTGTTTGGTGGACAAGGCTGAAAGGCATGAGGACAGATACATTGAAAAGGAAATTGAGAGTGGAGAGCAAAGTGCTGTCCTTGAGTGAGTTTATTGAGAGGCGGGTGAAAGTTGTGAAAATGGCAAGAGTGGATGGTGCCTCTCTAAGTGTAGTCCTGTGAGTCGGAGAGAAGGAATTGGAAGGGGCACTTGCTCATAGGGTCTCTGGGAAATTCCGGACAGTGGGGTTCCTCGATTATCCCTAGAGGCATTCCTGTATCAAGAGGGCCACATCTCTATCATCCCCCCACTTTTTTTTAACTTGGTATGCTATGCATATATGTCACTGAGTATACATTTTTTTTTATCATTTCATTATTATCTGTAAATCCCCACACTTTATGTCTGTCTCTGTATTGTCCCTCTCATCCTTCACCCTTCTGGCAAATAAATGAAATCATCATCATCATCATTATTATTATTATTATTATTATTATTATTAATATTGTTGGGTTTTTATTTTTGTAAATCTAGGTTGTCAAAGAAGAAGTATTGTGCAGCTTTTACCCAAAACAGTTAGTGTCTGATCTGGTAAAAAGAAGAGCTAAGGAGCTGGGACTTAAAGATTTGGATGCTACTAACTATTTGCTCAAAGTATCAGGATTGGATGAATATTTATATGGAAACCATGCTCTCATAGATTTTAAGGTATTCTTCCTTTTATGTTTTGGACATATTGTAAAGCGGTGAGCTGGCAGAACCTTTAATGCATTGTACAAAATGATTAACAACATTTTATTCATTTTTATGTTCTGAGTTCAAATTCTGCTGAGGTTGACTTTGCCTTTCACCCTTTCAGGGTCGAGGTAATTCTGTACCAGTTGAACACTGCAATCATCAGGCTTTGAGTGCATAGTAGAAAGGATTATTATTAACATTATTAAAAAGGCAGTGAGCTAGCAGAATCGTTAGCATCCTGGACGATACAACTTAGTGGTATATCACCTGTCGCTTCGTTCTGACTTCAAATTCTGTTGAGACTGACTTTGCGTTTCATCCTTTCAGGG
>NC_068992.1:14668483-14669013 GCF_001194135.2 Octopus bimaculoides
AGCTAGCAGAATCGTTAGCATCCTGGACGATACAACTTAGTGGTATATCACCTGTCGCTTCGTTCTGACTTCAAATTCTGTTGAGACTGACTTTGCGTTTCATCCTTTCAGGGTTGATAAATTGAGTACCAGTGAAACACTGGGGTTGATATAACTGACTAGTTCCCTCCCACAAAATTTCAGGCCTTGTGCTTATAGTAGAAAGGATTATTATTATTATTACTATTATTATTGAGTGAGAGAGCAGTCCATGCCATCAAAGTGACACTGGTGTAAAATATACAAAGCCCATTATTATTACTATTATTATTATTATTATTATTAAGGCAGTGAGCTGGCAGAATTGTTAGCATGCTGGGTGAAATGCTTAGCGGTATTTTGTCTGCTGTTACATTCCGAGTTCAAATTTCGCCGAGGTTGACTTTGCCTTACATCTTTTCGGGGCGGATGAAATTAGTACCAGTTACACACTGAGGTCGATGTAATCGACTTAATCCCTTCCCCCAAATTTGAGGCCTTGTGCTTCCAGT
>NC_068992.1:14669793-14671156 GCF_001194135.2 Octopus bimaculoides
GTACATGATAAGACTTCCAATCAGTTAAGATCAAAAGCCATGAGAGCCACTGCCTGGTACTGCATCCGGGCATATTATTATTATTATTATTATTATTATTATTATTATTATAATATTTGTTTTGCATTTATTTCAGTTTATTTATGAATGTCTTCACAAGGACTCTGTTCCCAGGGTATGTTTGGTGACTCGGTCGGAAGTTTCTTGTAAGTATTCTGTATATTGTTGTTGTGTTTTGTTGTTTCTTCTCAAGTATCTTTCTCCTCCTGCACACCATTGTGGCCACCGCCACTATGATGACGATGGTCATCATCATCATCACTATAACTATTATCATGACTGCCACCACCATCATCATTATCACCACCACTGTTCCATTTATCATCACCACACACACATACGCGCGTATACATATACAAACACACATGTACATGTGTATATATACACACACACATCTGTTTGTTTGCTTGGAAATGAGTCAGGGTTGGCAGTTAGCAGGGCATCAGGCTGTAGAAAATATGCTTCAATAAAGTCCTTCAAATCCATGGAAGCATGGAAAAGAAACCATTAAAAGAATGATGACACAGTTCCACATTAATTTCATGAGCAGGCTGTTCCATTGATCAGATCTGCTCGAACCCTCATCATTGTAACCGACAGAGTGCCACATATATATATATATTGGTGCCACATAAAGAGCACTTATGCCAGTTGCACATTAAAAGCTCCTAGTACACACACTGTAAAGTGGTTGGCATTAAGAAGGGCATCCAGCTGTAGAAACCAAGCCAAATCAAACTGGAATCTGGTGAAGTTTTTCAGCTTGCCAGTTCTGGTCAAACTGTCCAATCCATGCTAGCATGGAAAATGGATATTAAATGATGATGAGGATGATATACACACATACATGCATGCATATATGTATATATATATATATCGCCGGCAGCCGCGCCCTCGCAGGCGGTGCTGACGACTGTCGTGGACGAGCCACGCGACAGGAGACCTTTCTTCCGGGTGTGCACGACAGGAGACACCGACGCGGATACGTGCATATATATGTATGTATACGTTCGTATATGTGGGTATACTGTGTGTTTATATATATATATTTGTATTTATGTGCTTTTCTGAGTATATTCCACCGATGAAGGCAAAGCATTTATTATGCAAAGCCAGAAATCCGGGATCTGGAATTATCCAGTTATTTTTACTAGTTTATTTTGTCTTCGCTCTTTGTGCTATATGAACATTTATTGTGGTTTAGAGTCAAGATTTGACTGCTATTTTTCAGCGTGGCGGTATCTCTTAGATACCCTATATTATAATTATATATATGGACTGGCTCTTGTGCGGGTGGCACATA
>NC_068992.1:14672449-14686839 GCF_001194135.2 Octopus bimaculoides
TATATATATATATATATATATATATATATATATATATATATATATATGCTATTATGAACACTAATTTTAATAGAGCACTAATAATTGGGGTAACATTTCTTATTTTACTTTCCTGTAAGTTTCTTCTGATGTTTGATTTTTTTTTTCTTTTGTTATTGCCATATTTTTTTAGTACCAGCTCCAATTATACCACCCAGGAAATCGTCGTCTTCATTTTCTTCACGGAATACTCAAGAAAATGTCATACCAGATATACATTCTTGGGATATCTTTACAAGAGTTACTATCAAAATCAATTGTGTTACTCAAGTGGAAATTTCGGATGGCAACAGAGTAAGTTATTCTTTTTAAAATTTTCCGATAAAAGATCAAAATTATTCAGTGATTCGCATTAGAAATTCTTTCTTTGATGTGCTTTTTCCAATTTTCTCTAATCAGGTAAAGGTAGTTGCAGGTCTCTATCTTGGTCACGATGTGTTGTGTGATGTGGTCTCAACAGACGAACAGACTCTATCCCAGCGGACCTGTGTCTGGAATTCAGAACTGACCTTTGACCACTTGGTCAGTGACCTCCCGGAGATGACCCGGATCTGTTTCATGTTGTATTCTGTTGGCACAGGGAAGAATAAGAGGAATAAGGTACAACAGTCATTCATTCATTCATTCGCTTTCTTTGTGTCATTCCTCCTCCTCTTCATTGAATTTTTCTTTCTTTTCTTTCATTCTTTTCTCTTTCTTCTTCATTTTCCTTTCACTTTTTCCTTTTTCTTTTTCTGTTTTTTTGTTTCATTTTACTCTTTCACTTTCTTGCCCATTTTCTTTCTTATTCTTTCTTTCTTCCTCCCTCCCGTTTCCTTTCTTTCTTTCCTTCTTCCCTCCCCCTTCCTCCCAATATTTCACCATATCATCAATACAATATATTTTTTTTTTACCATTTTTACTTCCTCATTTACTTACTGTTTTAATTAACATTTTTTCATTCTTACTATTTGTCCTCTTTCTCTTTGCAATTTTTTCCATGATGATATTCCCAGGATGCAAATCCATTAGCTTGGGCAAACATCCCCTTGTTTGATTACAAATCTCGGCTTCGGTGTAACACCTGTGAACTGTTTATGTGGCCAATCCAAGATGATCTACAATTAGATGAACCTTGCTTTCCTATCGGTAAGTTCTCATTTTAACACTTTAGTATTCACATTATTCTGCTGAAAGTAAGTTGTCGAGCTGGCAGGACTGTTAGCATGCTGGGCGAAGTGCTTAGCGGTATTGCGTCTGTCTTTTATGTTCTGAGTTCAAATTCCGCCAAGGTCAACTTTGCCTTTCATCCTTTCGGGGCCGATAAATTAAGTACCAGAAAGACTTATTAACTCAAAGTGAGCAATAAATAAATAAATAACTATATAAAGAAGACAACTAAAATGTTAATGATGTTTGTGTTTTTTTTGTTTTTGTCTCTCATCCAGGAACTGTAACTCCAAATCCTGACGGTAAGAAAGCTACAACCCTCCGTGTTTGTTTCTCAACGTATAACAGAGATAAGAGAATTGTATATCCACAAAAACAAGAGGTACCGTTTATCTTTTTATTTTTATTTTCCTTGTTTCACTCGTTAGACTGCGGCCATGCTGGAGCACCGCCTTCAAGAATATTTAGTCGAAGGAATTGCCTCCCCCCCCCACCAGCACCAGCAGTTATGTTTTTAAGCCTGGTGCCTATTCTATTGGACTTTTTGCTGAACCGCTAAGTTACAGGGTATGTTAACACATCAATGCCGATTGTCAAGCGGTACGAGGGGACTAACACAGAGGTATGCACACACACACACATATATATACTCATACACAAATGCAAACACTCAAACACATACACTCATACATAAACATACACACACACACACTGGTTCAATTCTACTTCTTTTCTTTATTAATAGCCAAATGGTAAAATATCCTACAAATTTGTTTTGTTTTTGTTTGTCAAAGCTTTTTTGTTGCTTCTTGCAACATTTTCAATGACTATTGACTTAGTCTGTTAGAGAGGCAGTATTTGTTTGGGATTTATTGCATGCGTGTGTGTGCATGCCAGCATGTACAAGTGCTTGTGTATATACATACGTATGTATGTACGTACGTATGTATGTATGTATGTTCTCTATGGAGAACTTGTGAATGGAATGAGACTCCGGCAGAAACGAAGGCTGCGCTTTAAGGACTGTGTCAAGTCCTCATTAAAGGCCTGTGATATGCAGGACACTGACTGGGAGAACAATGCCTGTCATCGCCACGGATGGAGGAAGCAAGTTAAGGAGGGGATCGACACTTTTGAGAGAGCACGTATCCAGCATGAAGAACTTAAGCGAGCTGCACGAAAGCGCATGGCTCATATAGTGAATGGGGAAAGCTTAATCTGCAATGTTTGCAGTTGTGTATGCTTGTCAAGAGCAGGGCTCATTAGCCACCAACAGAGCTGCAAATGCAAAATATAAGTTAGTCCTAGAGCGCACAATGTTCCTGAAGGTCGGCAATGGTCTTCCTCGGTCATGAGTGGACGGCCATCATGTATTAGTTAGTTGGGTATTTAACGAATTGGCTAATGAAGAAAAAGGAGTGGAATTGAATCAGTGTGTGTGTTAATTATATTGGCATAATGACTCTCCCTGGACGCAACAAAATCTGTTTCAACACACGAATTCACATAAACAACCTTGCAAGCCAGATACAAAAATGAAGTAGAATTCTCCGTGAATTAAAGACAATTGAGTTTAATTTTCGAGAGGGTTTGAAGAATTATGTATACTGCTTATAATAGTGAAAGTGGTGTCCTCCTTATCTTGATTATTGCTTTTACTACATTTTAATTATTGTATGCTCCAGACTTCTTCAGGTGTCTTGTGTTGAACTCTGTTGTTGTATCAGAATTTCAAACCTAGCCCTTTACTTGATCTGTGGTGGTACACTATTCTCATTCGACTCTCTGCGTTTCATGACACCTTTTGCTTCAGTCAATGTTTTATGAATAACCTTAATGCTATACTTGGGATTGAATTCAAAACCTCTACATGGCTGCATTGCATTAATCAACATCTTTATCTACTACTGTGGTTAGAGCGTCGAGCTTACGGTCGTGAGGTTCAGAGTTTGATTCTCGGACTGGGCTGCGTGTTGTGTTCTTGAGCAAGACACTTTATTTCACGTTGCTCCAGTTAACTCAGCTGTAGAAATGAGTTGCGACATCACTGGTGCCAAGCTGTATCGGCCTTTGCTTTTCCCTTGGATAACATCAGTGGTGTGGAGAGGGGTGGCTGGTATGCATGAGCAATTGCTGGCCTTCCATAAAACAATCTTGCCCGGACTTGTACCTCAGAGGGTAACTTTCTAGGTGCAATCCCATGGTCATTCATCAGACCTCATATGTGTCTTTTTTTTTTTTTTCAGTACAGTCAAATTAAGTGGAGCAATTAGTTAATCATTAGATAGTGGTATTAAAAGCTTTGCTCAAGGATGTTTGGGAAAATGTGTCATGTGACAACTGTTGAAATCTGAGCTTTTGATATCATGTGATCCAGCTCATTTACTATATTGCTAAAATCTTATATTACAGTTGGTAAATAACAGCATTGTTGGTTATGCAGTTTTTAAGTAAGTCAAGCCAATCTCTGGTGACTGCATTTCTGACAGGGAATGTGTCTAACTCACTACAGAACAAATATCTAAGAGATTTTTGCATTTTGTTTTTTAAGAAAGAAAACTCTGCTTCCAATGATTAATGTAACAAAAGTGTCTTTTAATGTTATTTTTTATTTACAGATTTTAGGTAAAGCTGCTGAAAATATGGAGCCTGTTGGTTCATTTGGATCTCCAGTAAGTCTGTCATTTCTCTGTTCACATTTATTTCTATTTATTATTATCATTATTATTATTATTATTATTATTATTACCTCTTCCTTAGTGAAGGTGGAAGTATTGTTTTCAGTTGTGTTTGTTTGTTTGTTTGTCTGTGGACAAGATATTTCAAGAGCCGCTGGATGGATTTGGATGAAGCTTTCAGGGATGTTTGACCTTGTGACTGGCACGAACTGATTAGATTTAGGATCAGTCTGGTACCGGACAAGGATTCTGAATTTTTTTTTCTTGAGGTCTGTTAAGTGAGAAAACTATTAGTCCCTTGTTTAATATAAAGAATAAAAAGTGTCAGTTTGGTATAAGTGTTCTTAATATGGGATGTTATAAATTAAATGTGAAAAATGCTTTCATTTTTAAAAAAGTTTTTTGTTTTAAAATTATGTCTTTGATAGATGTGGAGGCCTAACAAGATCGTAATTGACCAAGTACGGAAAATCATCGAAGAAGGAAATGCTCTCTTTGAACAGGATAAAGAACTTCTGTGGCGATTGCGTCACGAAATCAAACATCGGTTTCCCAATTCTCTACCTTTGCTGCTGTCATCTGTAAAATGGAATAACAAAATTGATCTTTCAAAGGTAAGATAGAAAAAGAAAAAAAAATTATTTTCAAAGAGGAAGAAAGATTTTCAGAGATATGATCAAAATTGATTAACTCCCCCACCCCCCAAAAAACTCCCACCAATAAATGTTGGTAGATGACAGAACTGGTTGAGTATAATGCTTGATTGTATTTCTTTATGTTCTGAGTTCAAATTCTGTCTGGGCCAACATTCTCTTTCATTGCTCTGAAGTCAATAAACCTTGTTCAGATCAGATATCATTTTGGTTTCCAAGCCAACAAGGCAGCTAATCCTGTTGGATATGAAACATGGATCTGTGTACAAGCAGCATAATAAATGGAATGTTTAGTGTGTCTGTTATATTTCCCGATATAAGTCATAAGAAGAACTGTTTGTTGCCTAACATTGCTTCCTTGATCCACCTTCTTTCAGTTAATCTAACCCCCAGGGTCTGATATTCTGTAAAACTGAGAGGCAACCACCCATATCAGGGTACTTCTTATATATATATGGATTGGTACTGCTGTGTCCCACATTCTATCAACTCTGGCCTACCCTAGTGTTCACTTTTCTCCCTTCATTCCTTTTCCGCTATTCATTTCTCCCTTCATTCCTTTTCTTGCTATTATGTTCATCAGTTTCCATTATCAATTAGTTAATTAATTCATTTGTTTGATTGTTTCAGATGCAAGCATTATTAATGAGTTGGCCAAAACTAAACTGTGAACACAGTTTAGGTTTACTTGATTTTGCATATGCTGACAGAGTTGTGAGAGAATTTGCTGTGAGTTGTCTTCAAGAACTGCCGTAAGTTAAAATTTCTAATATCATTTCAGATTTTAGGAGTGATTCTAAATGAATTTTCTAGTCTAAAACATTTTTTCTTCTTTTTTTTACTGGCACTCTGTCAGTTCTGATGATGAGGGTTCCATTTGAGCCGATCAACAGAAAAGCCCTGTCTGTCTGCGTGTACGCATTCATACCAGTACACTCTGTGGAGTGGTTGGTATTAGGAAGGGCATGCAGCCATAGAAACCAAGACAAAACAGACTGGAGCCTGGTATAGCTTTCTGGCTTACCATCTCCAGTCAAACTGTCCAACTCATGTCAGCATGGAAAATAGCTGCTAAATGATGAGGATGGTAAAGAAGAAGAAGAAGATGAAGAAATGTATTATGTTGTGTACTAGTTTATTGAAGCTTTATTTTTCTTCATTGAAAGCATTAAAAAATAGTCTTAAGCTAGCTTCAAGCTAATGGAATTTTGGTATTAAACACACTTTGCCTTCCTATTAGTTAATCAAGGGTTTATTGTAGATATCGCTTTTGAAATAATTTTTACTTCTCATTTATATTTTTTATATATATATATATATATATTCATATCTTTATTCTCTAGAGATGATGAAATCATGCAGTATCTGCTACAATTAGTACAGATACTGAAGTATGAAAGTTATTTATATTGTCCAGTCGTTGAGCTGCTGTTAAGCCGAGCTTTACGAAACCGGTGTTTTGGACATAGATTTTTCTGGCTTCTCAAGTAAGTCTTTTGTGCTTCTTTATTTTGTTTCATTTCTGCATGTGTTCATTTGTGTCCGTGTATGTATGTATATGGGTGTATGTATATAGCATATGTGTGTATGTCATCATCATCATCATCATCATCGTTTAACGTCCGCTTTCCATGCTAGCATGGGTTGGACGATTTGACTGAGGACTGGTGAACCAGATGGCTACACCAGGCTTCAATCTGATTTGGCAGAGTTTCTACAGCTGGATGCTCTTCCTAACACCAACCACTCCAAGAGTGTAGTGGGTGTATCTCTCTCTCTCTCTCTCTCTCTCTATATATATATATATATATATATATATATATATATCATGGAGAATCCTAGAAAATCCAGGCCCCTACATAAATGGGATCAAGCATTGTAAACTGTGCATAGGAACAGGCAAGGATACAAAAGGATTCCCTTGACCTGGGGAATATCCTCAACTCCAGAACAGAGGTCTTCAGACCATGCTTGCACTTCAGGAAATTCATGCTGGCTTACTGGGATCCACACGATACCAAGGTCATTCTCGAGAGGCCATAAGCCAACAGGTTTGGGATCTGACGATACACTGTAAAGCTAAGCATTGTATAGATGTGAAACCCAGGGTAATCCCATAAATCGGCCTTATCTAACTTTATCTATCTATCTATTTGTATATACATACACACACACACACACACACACATATATATACACACATATATATACATTAATGTTGGTTTTTATGTTCAGTTATAATAAAAACAATTTTATATTAATCTGATGAGTTGGCTTAGCTGGCTGGAACTTTGAAAGCACTGTCAACAATATTCTTGTATAAGAATAATTGGTAATCTGTCTGTTACAAGAATGAGGGTTCCAGTTGAGAAATCAATGGAACAGCCTACTTGTGAAACCAACATGCATGTGGCTGAGTACTCCACAGCACACACATGTTTACCCTTAATATAGTTCTCAGGAAGATTCAGTGTGACAAGGCTGGTCCTTTGAATTACAGGTATGAGTCAATTTTGCCAGCTGGGAGGACTGGAGTAACGTGAAATAAAGTGTCTTGCTCAAGGACAAAATGTGTCATGAAATAGAAGCGCTGTACTTAAAATAGAAAAAAAGAATGGTTTGCATCAGGAAGAGCATCTGCCTGCAGAATACTGTCTCAGCCAATCTCATCTAGCATGCCAGCATGGAAAGAGAAGACTTTAAAACATTGTGATGCATGCTAAAGACTAGGGTTCCATCTTCAGGACTGGAAAATATTTGATCTCTGAACATGGAATAACCATTAATGCACTGACATACTGTCGGTCTCTATCTTCTCTATCTATTTCAATAGTCTTTGTTCTCTTTTAAACATTTAAACTATCAATCCATATATGTCTCCATGCCTCTAGATGCATTCCCCCCTTTCCTTCTCATCGCCATTCCTACTGTGACCCTCCCCAACAAGATTGTATACTGAACACTTTCTTTTTCCTAACCCATCTTCTCTAGAAATGCCACCCTTTAAAACCGTCTCTCCTCCTGTAGTGAGCTGAAGAGGCTTGTGCTTGATTATCAATCACCTCAGTCTGACTAGTCAGGATGTTACAATCGGGGCTCTGAGCACTGTCTCATGTTTTCAGATGAACTTACTGATAAAAATGTTAAATCCCCCCTTGTTTTATATATGAATTAAGAAACATGTTTTCTATAGTGATGCATAAATACTAACTTGTATTGTTTCATAGAATATTTGTATATGGATTTGTTATATATAATTATTTTCTCCTTTTTAAAAAACAAAACAAACATCCCCATGGAAACCATTTAGGTCGGAAATGCATGAATGCCAAGTAAATGTAAGGTTTGGTCTCATACTGGAAGTCTACTGTAAATCTTGTGCTGATCACACGAAGGACTTGATACGTCAAAATGAAGCTTTGTTGAAGATTAACTCAGCCAATATGCTTATCAAGAACACAACGTTGAACATTGGTGACAAGGTATGTAGTTGCTTACTTCTAAACCCCATCCCCCATGCACACTTTAGTAACAAACTGGGAGAATGAGTATTCAGCACCAGAAATAAACAATTTTTTGTATAAACAGTTTTTTAATGTAAACTTTTGTTAATTTTCTGGCACCTGAGGTTTCATGTTGATAGAGATCAGCATATTTACAAATTGAGTTTGAAAACACAAACAAAGCTTTGAAAGTTAGCTATAATGATAGCTGTCCACAGGCACATGTACTCTTAATATAATTCTCAGGTCAGAAATAGAGTCCAGAAAGATGTACTTTTGAAAATTGAAGGATTTGGTAAATGTTTGCAATAAGTGAAGTGAGTATAAGTGACACAGATTAAAGTCAGATATATGTGTATCAGTGGCGTTGATTTAAGAA
Organism: Octopus bimaculoides; assembly: GCF_001194135.2. Classification (NCBI taxonomy): domain Eukaryota; kingdom Metazoa; phylum Mollusca; class Cephalopoda; order Octopoda; family Octopodidae; genus Octopus; species Octopus bimaculoides. Next base: position 14,680,851 of record NC_068992.1, read on the forward strand.
AATTTGAGGAATACGTGTGAATCAATTGGAGGAGATTTGTATATCAGTTTTCTTTTCTTTATCATTAAATTTATTTTTGTTTCTATTTTACAGAAAGTAAAAGACACACTTCTGAAAGATTTCCAGGCAGTTCTCAGTCAGAAAGCATACATGGAGGCTCTCAACGAACTTCATAGTCCATTAAACCCCTTGTGGAAAATGAATAAATTAATGTAAGTTTAATTTAGAAAATAGATTGATTACTCATTTTCTTGTTAATTAAATTAGATCTACAATTGAGGATTTCTGGCACCTCCTCAGAGCACAAATTACAGCTACTGCCATCCCTTCTGTAAGTGAAACTACAAACTCCACAAAATAGAGTAATCTATATTTCTCCCTTTGAGATCCCAGATGATCTTAGCCTGTGAAATGCTGTTTTGGGACATATTTTAGAAGCATGTAGGTGATCCCATGCAGAATATATCTGCTAAAATAACCAAATACTGAGCAGTATTTTCAGTGCATCAAAACAGGCATGCAGCATGGACAGTTTGAGGAGAATTGACAGCAATACTTAATCATTTTCGTCCTTGTTCTTCCCAGAATTCTCTGATGCTCTATGTTCATTACCCATGTCTCACTCCCATAAATCGTAGCACTTCTCATACAAGCAGTATATTCCTTTCCCCTCAGTTTCAGTGACATTCTCCTCCTCATTAACATACCATTCAGTTCCTGGATTGTATGCTAACTAGGGAGTGTCCTCCATACCCATCTCATTCTAGCCTCCGTCACCTAGTCCGATCCACTTTCTCCATGCAGAATATCTCCTAGGTCAGGGGTTTTCAAACTGTGGTCCGCAGACCACAGGGGGTCCGCAAGGACAAGACAGGGTGTCCGTGGACAGCAAATACTTTTAATGGGCAATTTGACTTTATATATGTTTTTTAATCGAAATCTTTTAATTGACAATAAACCTATTTGTTCAATACTGTTAAATAAATAAATGTAAAAATATATGTTATTTTAAGCAAATATTTATGTATAAATTTCATAAGCATTTATAAGGGGGTCCCTAAGGTAAAGCCTGAAATATAAAGGGGTCCGCAAGTCAAAAAGTTTGAAAACCCCTGTCCTAGGTAACAAAATGTTTCTACAGCTTTCGTTTTCATACCTCAACATTTTCTCCATCTGAATCTCCTGCCATACGCATCTTGTACTTAGATGTAACTGACCCATTGGTTAATAACCCTCTCACCCACGACATTTTGATGTACTCAGCCAGTTCTTATTGTACTTTTAACCCTTTTGTTACTATATTTCTGTTGAAACACACTGTCTTTATTACAGTTAATTTTGAAATTTCATGAAGAATTTAGTAAAGTTACCTTGTCATTATTACGTATGTTGGCACTCCGTCGGTTACGACAACGAGGGTTCCAGTTGATCCGATCAACGGAACAGCCTGCTTGTGAAATCAACGTGCAAGTGGCTGAGCACTCCACAGACACGTGTACCCTTAACGTAGTTCTTGGGGAGATTCAGCGTGACACAGTGTGACAAGGCTGACCCTTTGAATTACAGGCACAACACAAACAGGAAGTAAGAGTAAGAGAAAGTTGTGGTGAAAGAGTACAGCAGGGTTTGCCACCATCTCCTGCCGGAGCTTCGTGGAACTTTAGGCTTTTTCGCTCAATAAACACTCTTATGACCGCGAGTCCGCTGCCCTAACCACTGGGCCATTGCACATCCACTGTCATTATTAAGTTGGTGTTTGGAACATTTATCAGAATGAAATTTCGATGGAAAGTTTTAATTTATTTCATTCTGTTCTTTTGGTTTGCAAGCTTCTTGATGTGAACTGATGTGTTGAAATATTTTGTATCTTGGTGGGTGGGTGAGTCATCATGCTAATGATAAAAACACACAATGGTTCTATTTCACTTCTTTACTTTCATTTGTTAATTGGTTAACCAATTAACTCGTTGATTGTTTGATTAATCATTCAATTGATCAATTAACCAGCTAACTTCATCAAAGTCCTTTTGCTGTCATTTTGTGACCTTATTAATGACATGCTCTCTCTACTGTAATTCTTGCTTCAGATCTGCTTGTCTCCTAGTTTACAGTATTTACAGTATTTACATTTGACGGATATTAGTCCTCATCTTGTTTGTTGTTAACACAACGTTTCGGCTGATATATCCTCCAGCCTTCGTCAGGTGTCTTGGGGAAATTTCGAACCTGGGTTCTCATTCCTAACGATGTTACTATTATTATTATATTATTATTCAGGTCGCTGCCGTTCGATTCGCTGCCGTGAATCGAACTCGGACTCTTGGGGTTCGTAGCCCACGCTCTTAACCACTACGCCATATGCCCGTGGGCAATTATGGAGTGAATTTTAGGGCTTATAAATCTATTATTTCTTTATCCTTCCTCTATCCTCTTAAATATAGAACTGTATTATCCTAGTTTACAGGTTCTGTATTTATATTTATATGGATGTGAGTGACAACACATGTGTAAAAGAGGGATGGGAGTTCAAGCATGAAATATGTATCATAAATCCAGGGTGGTCTCTAGCAGGTCAGTACCCTAAGGGTTAATGAAGATTACTTTTGTACTTCCTTTACACTTTCTTTGTATTTCTCGTACTTTGTATGCATGTATTAATAATTATCTTTTCCTACTTTATGAAACAGAATTGATGAATGCAAATTTTTAGATTCCAAAAAACGTCCAGTATGGCTAGTGTGGCGAAACGAAGAAGCTTGCCAAAGTAATGAGAAATTCTCTATTATATACAAGAACGGTGATGGTAAGGAATTCTGTTATTGTTACTTGAAAATCTCTGTTTTTCCAATAATATAGCTGCTTCTTTTGCTCTCTCATCCTCGATGTGTAGGGACACCGTATTTCGTTATGCAACCATAATATACTATAAAGTATATAAAACGTTCTTATATAGGTGCAGGAGTGGCTGTGTGGTAAGAAGCTTGCATCCTAGCCACATGGTTCTGGGTTCAGTCCCCACTGTGTGGCACCTTAGGCAAGTGTCTTTTACTATAGCCTCAAGCTGACCAAATAAATGGAAACTGCACGAAGCCCATTGTATATATATATATATATATATATATATATATTTCTATATATATATATATATGTATATGTATGTATGTATGTATGTGTGTGTATGTATGCATTTGTGTCTGTGTTTGACCCCCCCCACATTCGCTTGACAACCGATTTTGTTGTGTTTATATCCCCATAACTTAACGGTTCGGCATAAGAGACTGATAGAATAAGTTCTAGGCTTTGAAAGAATAAGTCCTGTGATCGATTTGTTTGACTAATGGCGGTACTCCAGCATGGCTGCAGTCAAATGACTGAAACATAATAAAAGGAAAATATATGTCTATTGTTCTATTGTGTTAGCAGTGCTATTAGATTATTTGTTCAGGTTATCTCTACATCAAACACCTCAGATATGAAACGTCATAACAAAATCAATGCTGGCTCTCATTTTTATAGTAAACCAGTAGAGATAACCATAACAAGTCACTTATCCTTGTTCTTCTTTTGCCATCACCCTTTCTTCTGTTTGCCCTTTTGATTATATTGCTTTGAATGAATAGAGGCAGCCTAGAATAATGAGGACATTTTGACTTTCAGAGTACAAGGCAACATCTCTAGTGTTGGTGCCATGATAAAATGCACCCAGTATTTTTTGTAAGGTGGTTGGTGTTAGGAAGGGCATCCCGTCTTAGAATTCTTGCCAAGAATGGAATGTACACACAAGATGTGGTCCTCTGGCTTATATGGGAGGTCAGTTACTGAACCAGAACGGACTCAGACTCTGATGACCCATCCAACCCATTCCAGCATAGAAAACAGATGTAAGATGATGATGATGATGATGATGTGTCTTCAACAACACCATAAAACATACCATCCTGTTTTTAAGATGTTAGGATTGTGATGTGAGGCACAACCTTGATCATTGGACATTAGATAAAAACCAATTTGTTACTTTTTATTGTTGTTAGTCAACCCAGATTGAGCAGATCTAATTCAAAGGCATTCCAGCGATGAACTCTGTTATTTTGAAGTCTGTATGTTTTGACTATATTGTCGAATGGCCCTTTCATGATTCAAGAGATATATTAGCTACTATTTTTAGCAGTTTGAACAACCATGTATTGGCTAGATATATTACAGTGATGGCTGTGATGTGTTGGTAGTGCTGATAGCGATGATGATGATGATGGTGGTGGTGGTGACGGCGTTGTTGTTGTTTCTTTATATTTCTATGGAATACTCTTTCTGCAGACCTCCGACAAGACATGCTGGCGCTGCAAATTATCCAAATTGTTGACTCCATTTGGCAAGAAGAAGGTGTGGATCTCAAGTAAGTTAACATTGAACCATTGGTTTATTGTACACCTATATATTGCTTAGCCCCTGACTGTTGTTTAACCTCAGTACAGCCATAATTCAACAAATCCAGGATAAAAGACATTGCTTTTTTTAAGACAGTATGGTGTGATTTGAAGAGGAGACCCATCAAACCAAGTAAAATCACAGTTGTGGCAGATACCAGTGTTACACAAATGGCACCCATGCTGGGGGGCACATAAAAGCACCCATTATACTCTTTGAGTGCTTGGCATTAGGAAGGGCATCCAGGTGTAGAAACCATGCCGAATCAGACTGGAGTTTGGTGCAGCCTTCCAGCTTACCAGCCCTGGTCAAACCATCCAACCCATGCCAGCATGGACAACGGATGCTAAATGATAATGATGATGTAATGAATTTTTTCATTGTATTTCATCCCATGTAACAAATTATTCTTTTTTTTCTGGTTTGTCTTTTCCAGAATGAACCCGTATGGTTGTCTGTGTACTGGAGAAAACACTGGAATGATTGAGGTGGTTTCCAATGCTGAAACCATAGCTTCTATCCAACGCAAATATTATGGGACTGATAAATGTGTTTACGAATGGCTGAAACAGCACAATACCACTGATGAAAAGTAATTCCTACCATCAATATACTCTCTTTCATATTCTTTTGTTCTGGCATGTACCTGCACACACACACAGTCATACACACATGTACAGTCATGCATGTGTGATCACACACACACACTCACATGCATGCACAGGCAGTCGTACACATATGTGATCACACACACATGCGCAGTCACATACATTCACAATCACTTGCATGAAATCACACATGGAATGACCCAAACACATGTACAATCACACACATACAGACAGTGTGGCAAGAAGTTTGCTTCCCAACCTCATGATTCTGGGTTCAGTCCCACTGTGTGGCACCTTTGGGCAAGTGTCTTCTGCTATAGCCTCAAGCCAACCAAAGCCTTATAAGTGGATCTGGTCAATAGAAACTGAAAGAAACTTGCCATATGTACATACATACTGCATGTATGTATGTACATGGTTATAAATGAAGATATTAATTTAAGTAATGGGTAATGAAAAAGTGGAAGTATAATGGCCCAGTGGTTAGGGCAGCAGACTCACGGTCGGAGGATCGCAGTTTCGATTCCCAGAGCGAGCGTTGTGTGTGTTTATTGAGCGAAAACACCTAAAGCTCCACGAGGCTCTGGCAGGGAGTGGTAGCGACCCCTGTTGTACTCTTTCGCCCCACCTTTCTCTCATTCTTTCTTCCAGTTTCTTGAGTAACGCTGCGACGGACAAGTGTCCCATCTAGCTGGTGGGGAACACATCATCATCATCATCATCATCGTTTAACGTCCGCTTTCCATGCTAGCATGGGTTGGACGATTTGACTGAGGACTGGTGAAACCGGATGGCAACACCAGGCTCCAGTCTGATTTGGCAGAGTTTCTACAGCTGGATGCCCTTCCTAACGCCAACCACTCAGAGAGTGTAGTGGGTGCTTTTACGTGTCACCCGCACGAAAACGGCCACGCTCGAAATGGTGTCTTTTATGTGCCACCCGCACAAGCCAGTCC
>NC_068992.1:14688209-14692178 GCF_001194135.2 Octopus bimaculoides
GAAAGCCAGGTACAGAGGTTTATCCTTGGCTAGGTATTTCTCTTGCAACTGTCTCACTAGAAATAAGGCATCAGTAGTGCTTTTACCTGGCACGAACCCAAACTGCATCTCATCTAAATTGATTCGCTCCCTAATTAGTTGGGCTATGACCCTCTCTGTAACTTTCATAACCTGATCTAACAGCTTGATGCCTCTGTAATTATTTGTATCTAAAGCGTCCCCTTTACCTTTGTAGCAGTTGACTATGATGCTGCTACACCAGTCATAGGGTATGACTCCTTCGTGTATCACCTGGTTCGTAATACGGGTGACTAGGCTATAGCCAACACTGCCAGATATTTTGAGCATCTCTGCAGTGATAGAAACCGGGAAACTGGGCCCATGAGCCTGGCTAAGCTTTCAAAAAGGTGCATAAAAAGAAAAAAAATAAGGGGTAATAAAACAAGGTAAATTGTACTACAATAATGAAGATCTAATACTTCAAGAGAGATTATAAAGTTTCATAGTATATAAAAAGCAAAGAAGATAAAACAGCTCCATACTGGTTACCTAGCAGCTGTTAATAGCGAGTATTTAGTTGTATTTCTGGCTTAGTTAATACAGGTGTAGTTAGTAAACTGTAGGTATGATAATTCACTAACAGGATAAATGTAATTAGAAGTAATAAAATAATATACCAATGTACCAATATTGGTATTTATCTGTAGTTGCTGTATATGCATCTTAATTTTGACCCAACCCGGTGCCATACCATTTAAGTGTCTTATTCAGCTGAATCTTAATATATTATATAATATATATATATACACCCATATTGAATGGTGAGAATGAGTTAATATTGAACAGTGAGAACGAGTGCTAAACACTGCATTGGTGGGTAAATATTCTTTATTTGTGGCTTAACAAGTCAACTATTGGTTTCATTTAGAAGAAATCTCTCAACAATTATCAAGCCTTCCACATGGAAACATTGATACTCAAGTACCAGTGTTCCTATGTAGCAGGCTTCATAATCATTGAGAGATTTCTCTCTACCTGAAACCACTGATAGCCTTGTTAATGCAAAAAAAATATGTATATATATATATTTATGTATATGTGTGGCCCCTGGTTTGTTTGCATCCTTGAAACTTAGCAGTACCATTGATTTTTAATGCCATAGATACTGGTGGAAAAGCCACCAACCTTAGGGACCTTTGCTGTTCAAATGCAGACCAGTAATATTAAATCATTCCCTGTCCAGTGTCACTATTGTAATTATTGTTTTCTAACTAAATCTTTTTTCTTTTACAATTATATAAACCAAATGTAAAATGTAATTCTTCTGTCTCTTCTTCCAGATTAGCAAAAGCAGTCACAGACTTTTCTCTCTCCTGTGCTGGTTACAGTGTCATCACCTACGTCTTGGGAATTGGTGACCGGCATAACGACAATATCATGATCAAAACCAATGGCCAGGTAAGATACAAAATACATTCGATGTCTATGAAGAACTGTTTCAAAAGTTCTGAGCATGAGTGTGATCCCTAATTCTTTTTTCCTTTTAATTGTCTTATATTGGTGGATGGCACTGTGTGGTTAACAAGTTTGCTTCTGAACCATAAACCATGTTGTTTCAAGTTCAGTTCCAAAACCACATGCAGGGCATTTTGAGTGGTAAATGTCTTCTCCTAAGGTCCTAGACCAATCAAAGCTTTGTGAATAGATTTTGGAGAAAGAGTCTGCAAGAAACCCATTGTGTATACGTGTGTGTGTGTGTGTGTGTGATCATCCTTACCATCATCATTTAATGTCTGTTTTCCATGTACACTATCTACAAGAGCCCGGATAATTTTGAATTTGTGACGATTTGTCTCACTATCCAAGCTGTCACACAAATGTCTTAAGCACACACCCATACCTGCTAATTGATATATATAACGAATGTTACAATTATGTCTTAATGATCCAATGGTTAACACATTTGGATCTTAGTCAATTCACAGTGACCCTATGAACGACAGGAGATGCTTCAGGAACCCATGAGGTAACAGCTTAGCATCCAAGCAATTCAGAAGCCCAAACCAAACCCTATAAATTATTAGAGTGGGACCCTGTTGATATAAGGTTATCTTTCACTTTTGTTTTACTCTCATTCCAGCTTTTTCACATAGATTTTGGTCACATTTTGGGCAACAAGAAAAAGAAATTTGGTGTTAAACGAGAAAGGGTACCATTTGTGCTGACATCACATTTTGTTTATGTCATTAAAAATGGTGAAGGCCAGAATGATAATTTCCAAAAGTAAGTGATGTTTTGTTCTTTTCCTTGTTTCTATTTTCGTGAACAAGTTTCTTTCTATATCATGTGGGCATGTTGTTTTGTCTATCTATTTGTCTACTTGTATACTTTTTCTCTTCTCCAACATGACAGCATGAGAAATAGACGCAGTACAACTGTTACTGTGGTAGCTTTTTTAGATTAGCAATATTGTACATATTATTTTGGTTTTACATTAGGTAAACCATATTCCTTTCAGCTTTTCAACTGGCCATGTTCAGCCTAAAATATTCTACCTGTTCTATGTTAAAACTGGCCAGATCTGGCTTTTCACACCTTCCTGACAGTGTCATTCAAAACATAAACAATCACAGGATGGTAGCTTAAGCAGTGTTGTGTATAAACACAACATTATTGCAGGTACAAAAATATTCCCCCAAGCATATTCGAACCCAGAAAAAAAGTCAATCGCTGCCAGTCACTGTGTTTTGTTATAAAGAAAATTTCTTGTTGTGGACCATTTGTCAGTGAATGGCTTCCTTACGGGTTCCAATTTGTCCCAAGAATATTTGAACTGGTAATAACCTTGTATGGAGTGGGTGTGTGGTAAGTAGCTTGCTCACCAACCACATGGTTCTGGGTTCACTCCCACTGCGTAGCACCTTGGGCAGGTGTCTTCTACTATAATCTTGGGCCGACCAAAGCCTTGTGAGTGGATTTGGTAGATGGAAACTGAAAGAAGCCCGTTGTATATATATATATATGTGTGTCTGTGTTTGACCCCCACCATCGTTTGACAACCGATGCTGGTGTGTTTACATCCCCGTAACTTAGCGGTTCAGCAAAAAGAGAGCGATAGAATAAGCCAAAGAATAAATCCTGGGGTCAATTTGCTCGACTAAAGGCGGTGCTCCAGCATGGCTGCAGTCAAATGACTGAAACAAGTAAAAGAGTAATCACATCATTGAAATTTCAAATCTATGATATAATGCATGATTAGTTCAAAACAATGTGAATCAACATGTGTTACATTCACTAGTGTAGCTGGGGTTGGAGAGTGTGGGCAGTAGGGGGTGGAACTTTTAAAGGGGCACCACTTTTGGGTTTGCTGTAGGCAACGTGCTTTTTGTGGGGTCCAGGGGCAGCACACACTGTAGCTACGCTAGTAGTTACATTTGAGAAAGTAATCTGAATGTTTAAGGGTTGTTGGCACTCCGTCGCTTCCGACGTCGAGGGAGGGTTCCAGTTGATCCGATCAATGGAACAGCCTGCTCGTGAAATTAACGTGCAAGTGGCTGAGCACTCCACAGACACGTGTACCCTCAAAGTAGTTCTCGGGGATATTCAGCATGACACTGTGACAAGGCTGACCCTTTGAATTACAGGCACAACAGAAACAGGAAGTAAGAGTGAGAGAAAGTTGTGGTGAAAGAGTAGAGCAGAGTTCGCCACCATTCCCTGCCGGAGCCTTGTGAAGCTTTAGGTGTTTTCGCTCAATAAACACTCACAACACCCGGTCTGGGAATCGAAACTGCGATCCTATGACCGCAAGTCCGCTGCCCTAACCACTAGGCCATTGCACCTCCACATGCCATTTATATTTTGACAAGAAATCATCATTCAAACTGCTAAAACATTCATCCTAAAAGTATTTTTGTTGTTGTTGTCTTCGCAGGTTTGAAGAGAATTGCCAATTAGCCTATATGATTC
>NC_068992.1:14692776-14693566 GCF_001194135.2 Octopus bimaculoides
CTGAAAGTGAACAAATGTCTTATTTTTTTAACTTCTCTGACCCCTAATAAATCCACGTCCAAAAATTCCATGTTTATACATATATACATGCATATATATATATATATATATAACAAAATAATTAATAAAGATGAATATATGCATGGCCTAGTGGTTAAGTTTTTGCACTTGCAGTCACAAGGTTGGGGTTTCATTTCCTGCATTGAGGCAATGCATTGTGTTCTTGAGCAAAACACTTCATTTCACGTTGCTCTGCAATCGCTTTGACATCTAACATGTAGTGCATTCGTGCACCAGTACAAGCAATGTCCATTTGATGGCTGGAGGGAGTGAGCTAATGCACAACACAAACATTTGATTACTACAAACAAATTATCTATGCAGGTTGTTGGCAAGAAATTACAGAACCCTCATCTGTTGTCTATGAGAGGCCCTAACACACACACACATAAATAAAGTATCTTGTTTGTGACAAAATAACTAGAGGTAGTCGATAGCTTCCGCTATCTGGGCGACCAAGTTAGTAGTGGGGGTGGGTGCGCTGAAAGTGTAGCTGCTAGAATAAGAATAGCCTGGGCAAAGTTTAGAGAGCTCTTACCCCTGCTGGCGACAAAGGGACTCTCACTCAGAGTAAAAGGCAGACTGTATGACGCATGCATACGAACAGCCATGCTACATGGCAGTGAAACATGGGCTGTAACTGCTGAGGACATACGTAAGCTCGCAAGGAATGAAGCCAGTATGCTCCGTTGGATGTGTAATGTCAATGTGAATACCCGTCAGAGTGTAA
>NC_068992.1:14694143-14696023 GCF_001194135.2 Octopus bimaculoides
TTAAAGGAGCGATAAGAATTTTTGAATAAAGGAAAATGGGTAGGTACCATCAGCGAGGAGATAGGGCTCTTAATCGTAGATTTTAAATATTTGAGAGACAACAATGCATAAATCGTAATTTTTAAAAGAGCAATGAAATCTAGGTGAATAGAATATATAAATAGCATGAATTTAGAAAGCTTAGAAAATGAATAAGTATGAATTTAAGACAAAAACTGAATTCAATTGAATTTCATGGAGAGAAACAAGATGAATAATAGAGGGCAGACTAAAGCGCGAAAGGTATGAGATGTTTGAGGCCGTAAATAAATAAAAATCTCTATCTTATCTGCATCTTGGAGACTTTGTTGTAGTAGATGATTTGTAAATGTCGAAAGCTGAGATTAACTGATGAAGGGTTCATATCTCATTCACCTAATGTGATTAAACTAAATATCAATCTAACAAGGATTCCTTACCCATCTCTCAGTTGCATTAAAAACCATTCTATGCCTTGACTCATGTTTTATGGTAGGCCAGTCATTGTCATAAAAGTTCCTTTAGGGCTTTAGGGGAAGCATTTTATTTTCAACAACATCAACTGAAGCTAAACTAACACTAACTCTTAAAACTCCTTTAGTTTTTAGGCAATGCATTATATCTTGCAACAACCTCAATTGCTACAGAAAATTTCTTATTACCTTCTCTTCAGGTGTCAGGTATTAGCAATCAAGCACCCCCATGCTCTCTGGTACACACGCAACTTAGCACATTTACTGGGCTGGTTTTTCTGAAGGTAGCGACATTGAAGATCATTTCTCTCTCTGTGTCTCCTGGTTTCTTTCAGATTTTTTTGGTTTTCACAAAATACTCAAGGCTTTTTCCTATCAAATAGTGTCCAATAAATTTAGCATGTTGACTAGGTACAGGTGTGGTAAGAAGTTAGCTTCTCAACAACATAATTTCAGGTTCAGTTCCAATGTGTGGCATCTTGGGAAAATATCTTCTACTATAGCCCTGGTCTAACCAAAGCCTTGTGAGTGGATTTGGTAGATGGAAACTGAAAGAAGCTGCTTTCATATATATATGTAAGGATAAGCAAGTCAATATACAAACAATATTAAATAGAATTAATTAAAAAATGTACATATGTTTACATATAAAAAGGTCATTCCAGCTTTAATCTCCTTTTTGTCAACACCACAAATGTAAAATTCTTCCCTGAAGACGGAGGCTGGTATTATCCGATGATGAAATCAATTTACAATCATTATTTTGGACCACCACACCCCCAGAAACAGTTGTTGGACTTGTAAAACTCTTATTCAAACCCTTAATTCCTGATATCATTTCTGTTCTATTCAAGTCAGACCTTTTTATATGTAAACATATGTACATTTTTTGTATTAAATGTATTTAATAGTTTTTGTATATCATCCTCGCCAGAAATAAGACATCCTCGCCAGAAATAGGGAAAGAGGGTGGCTTATAAATGCCAAAACCTACCCTGGTGAAGAATGTACCCCACAACATAGATTAGTAGTTAGCGACTTTGGGATCAAGGCAAAATGGGTGCCCAGAACTAGACCGCCTTGGAGGAGAAGGGTGTGGAAGCTTAAAGACCCTGCAAATGGACAGAGACTTAGAGACAAGTTACTTGAAGCATTTAACGAAATAGAAGGGGATATAGCATCATACAACGTGGAAGACAATTGGAGATTTCTGCGGGACAACCTGTTGAAAGCCACCGACCAGATTTGTGGGTGGTGTAAGGTCCCCTCCCAACCCAGAGTAACGTGGTGGTGGAACAAGGAGGTAGACAGGGCTATTAGACAAAAGAAACAGGCTTGGAAGGACTGCAAGAACGGTGGTAGCAGGGAATTGTACCAATGTGCCAGAAG
>NC_068992.1:14697825-14699629 GCF_001194135.2 Octopus bimaculoides
CACATGAGATGCACCATTTTGAGCGTGGCCGTTGCCAGTACCGCCTGACTGGCTCCCGTAGGATTTTCGAGTGAGATCGTTGCCAGTGCCCCTGGACTGGCTTGTGCGGGTGGCACATAAAAGACACCATTTCGAGCGTGGCCGTTTTCTTGCGGGTGACAAGTAAAAGCACCCACTACACTCTCTGAGTGGTTGGCGTTAGGAAGGGCATCCAGCTGTAGAAACTCTGCCAAATTAGATTGGAGCCTGGTGTTGCCATCCGGTTTCACCAGTCCTCAGTCAAATCGTCCAACCCGTGCTAACATGGAAAGCGGACGTTAAACGATGATGATGATGAACTTGCCTAACGTGCTTACACTTACATTTACTCTTCTACCTGCTCAATTTTAAATCCCTTGAGCACTATGAAGTGTATTCTATATGGAGAATATTTGTCTCTCAGCTATATATATATATATATATATATATGTGTGTGTGCATGAGTTTGTCTCCTTGACTTGACATCATATGATGGTTGTAAAAAAGTGTCACTGTCATACAAACAGCATCATATATTCCCAATATTCTGTGAAAACCATGTCTGGCCAGGTGACAGTTCACGACAAGAAAGGTATCCCTCTATAAAAAATATACCACGGATAAACTCTGTCCGACTCATGAATGGGAAAGTGGACATTATGATGAATGAGATAACAATAATGATGAATGCGATATCTTTTTTATTTTAGTGAGGAACTTTGTGGTGGTCTTTGCTTGTCTAAAGACCTCCAGATTGTTCACTCTCTCTACACAGGACACCTTCAGTATTCTTCCAAGGAATCACCTCTCTGCAGTATCGATAACTTTTTGTAATGGCTTGCTAATATTCCAAGTCACAAAACTATGTGTAACGATTGGTTCTTCATATACTCCAAGGACTCATTTCCTCACTCACATACATAGACACATATCTGACATTTCTTTCACTTTATCACTAATTATTCTATATTTTATTCAGTGGGTAGATATGGTCCATTACTTACATTAAGTAGGACAGGAAGTATTATAAAACTGATGAGTATTTAGTTGACTTTCAAGGCTGGATAATCCAGATCTCCTATCAGTATGACCAATTGTCACTAATAAAATATCTTTGTCCGCAAGAAAATTTCCTGTTTAGTTCTTCTACATGAATCTGTATGAGTTACTTGCTAATTTGATGCCTTGGATCATGTTATAAGTCAATGCATGGTTGTGTACCAAACACTAAGACTAAGCAGTGGACTAAATTATGAGCAATGCTGAAGGTAAGCTATTAGTAATGTTGTGAGTTATCTTGTAAGCTCGGCTATGAATTTTTAGTATCAGCTTTTACTTTGTGAGCCATGTCATAAGGTGAGCTTGTGAGCCATGGTATCAGCCTGTTTCTCTAGAAACTATGCCATAAGGGGCAAGTAATATAAATGCTATTGGTTAAACTAGAGATAGGTAAGCTTTTTTGGTTTGGAGGCTACATTGAAAAGTTAACTGCTATCTAACAAGGCAACATTAAAAAGAAAGAACTGTTTAATCAGTTATTTTTAAGTAGTTCATGAAAATTGCAACTATGTATATATATATATATATATATATATACATGCACACACATATTATCATCATCATCATCGTTTAACGTCCGCTTTCCATGCTAGCATGGGTTGAACGATTTGACTGAGGACTGGTGAAACCAGATGGCTACACCAGGCTCCAATCTGATTTGGCAGAGTTTCTACAGCTGGATGCCCTTCCTAACGCCAACCACTCAGAGAGTGTACTGGGTGCTTTT
>NC_068992.1:14699772-14701733 GCF_001194135.2 Octopus bimaculoides
TGGTTATGTATATATATATATGTATTTATAAATCTAGACACACACACATGAATGAAGCATTTTTATGCAAATGAGTATATGTGATATTTATATGAATGTGCCTCTTTGATGTAAGTGTATCAATGTGTGCATTTATACAATATTATAATTTGCGTGTGTATATATGTGTGTGTGTGTGTGTGTGTATATATGTGTGTGTGTGTGTGTGTGTATATATACATACATATCTATCTATATGTGTGTATATATATATGTGTGTGCGTATATATGTATGTGTGTGTGTGTGTGTGTGTGTAATATATATATATATGTAACATGAATATATAATGTATATACGGAACTGAACAAACTGGTTCAAAAAGAAGTCTACTGCTGGAAAATAACTGCTGCAGTTCAACTACAGCCGGTCAACTGATTCAAACATTCATTACAGGATGTTGATTTTATGGTACCACTACAAGGAATTTTTGTGTGGAATATTAAAAATCAGTTAAGATCAGAAGCCATGAGAGCCACTACCAGGTACTGCATCCAGGCATTATTATTATTATTATTTCTGTTGTCATTTGTTCATATGTCCTTCAAATGTTTCCTTCATCCATTGCTCTCGTAGCAAATAAAAAATATTATTGTTATCACTATTATTATTATTATCATCATCATCATCATCATCATTTGTGTGTGTGTGTGTGTGTGTGTGTGTGTGTGGCATCTCTTCTGGCTCTTTCTCTTTGGAGTTCAAATGCTGCCAAGGTCAACCTTATCTTTTATCAGTCTGAGCTCAATGAGGAACCAGTCAATTACTAGGATCCATAGGATTGTCTAACTTCCTCTCTTCATATTTGCTGGTCTTTTTCCTAAATTACAAACTATATTTTACAAGGGATGAGCTTGTACTGTTGTTAGTAAAAATAAAGTCCCTTCCCGTGTCATAGGGACTCATAAGGGTCAGTTTTTTTTCACTTACCATGGCATACATATTCCCCACCTGGATGGGACACCAATTTATTAGAGGGTTACTCATTTTTGTCCGTGAAGGCGCAATGGCCCAGTGGTTAGGGCAGTGGACTTGCGGTCATAGGATTGCAGTTTCGATTCCCAGACCAGGCGTTGTGAGCGTTTATTGAGCGAAAATACCTAAAGCTCCATGAGGCTCCGGCAGGGAGTGGTGGCTAACCCTGCTGTACTCTTTCACCACAACTTTCTTCCCGTTTCTGTTGTATCTGTAATTCAAAGAGCCAGCCTTGTCACACTGTGTCACGCTGAATATCCCCGAGAACTACGTTAAGGGTACACGTGTCTGTGGAGTGCTCAGCCACTTGCACGTTAATTTCACGAGCAGGCTGTTCCGTTGATCGGATCAACTGGAACCCTCGATGTCGTAAGCGAAGAGTGCCAACAACTCATTTTTGTCCACTGAGTGGACAGAATCAACATGAAATGAAGTGTTTTGCTCAAGAACACACCATGTTGTCTGGTGCAGGAATTGAAACCATAACCTTATGATCATGAGCCTAACACATTACCCACTAAGCCACGTGCCTCCACACAGTTGTTAGAATGTTGGACAAAATGCCTTGAAGTATTTGCTTCTCTAAATTCTGAGATCAAATCAAGCTGAGATCATCTCTGCTTTTTATCCTCTTGGGGTAATAAAATTAAGTACCAATCAAGTACAGGGGTTTGTGGGATTGGTTTACACTTACCCCACAAATTTGCTGCCAGTGTACTGAAATCAGAAATCAGAATCACCATTATTAAAAATAAGCAGTATTTCTTTTGATTCTTTTCATTCTGAGTTCAAATCCTACTAACATCCACTCTGCCTTTAAACACTCTGGGTTTGATAAAAGAAAGTAGAAGCCAAATACTGGGGTTGAGATAATTGACTAAGACCTTCCCTATATATATATATATATATATCTTCTGATGATGAAAATTTTTGATGAAAATTTTGATCA
>NC_068992.1:14702104-14703439 GCF_001194135.2 Octopus bimaculoides
GATATGTTTTGCCAAAATTGCTGTTTCTTTTCAGATATCATCAGAAAAAGGTAATTAAAATTCATTAAAATGACAGGTCTATCGGACTTTCAAAGAGGTTAAACTGTTGGTGCTCGTATGGCAGGTGTTAGCGTAACAAAAACAGCCGAAATGTTTGGTGTATCAAGAAGTATTGTTTCGAAAGTAATGACAGCCTTTGAGAAAGAGGGAAAAACCTCTACATTGAAACAAAACCCCGGACGAAAACCAAAACTTTCAGATAGGGACCGTCGGACTCTTACGCGAATTGTTAGAAAGGATCATAAAAGTACAGCTCCCAAAATTACTGCAGAGCCTCGTTTTCAATCCCGAACCATTTATTGTGCATTTTAGAAAAACAAGTGAGGAGTCGATATCCTCCACCATCATCACTACAAGAACTGGAAACAGTTTTAGCTGAAGAATGGCCAAAAATTCCTTTGGAACAATTCAAACTTTGAACTAGTCCATACCTCGTAGAATTCAAGCTGTAATTACTGCCAAAGGTGGTGCTACCCTATATTAAAATAAATTTGTTTGAAATTTTAGGGTGTCTCCATTATTTTGTCCAACCTCTGTATCTATCTATCTATCTATCTATCGGTAGCATACGAAAATCGTCCAGCACTGAGTGACCGGTGAGTATGCTAGATGCGTATTTCGACCTCACCGAGAGCCAGCTGCATACTAAAATGAAATTTATCTCAATTGATAAAGAAAGGTAAGCAGCAAATAAGCAATCACCGCTGTTGCAAATCACCGCCCCACTTGAATAAAAAACTATTATTGTAACATTTTTAACGAAAATACTCTGCAAAAAAGCAAATTTACTGCAGAATTCATTCAGAGATAATATCTCTAATGGGCGTGCTGCGTTTAAAAACACACAATATAAATCTGTAGCAGACAAGAATCATCTAGCAGCTGCTGGTGAGAGTATATATATATATATATATATATATATATAAATTTAAGGAATGGAGAAAACGCATGTTATTATTGCATACTTTATTCCTACATATGTTTCAAAGGATTACAACCTGTGTGATCCATAGGGATCTGTGATGTTAAAATTGTAACCTTCTCTTCAGGGAATGCATGGGAATCATCTTAAACGTAAGACATTATGACCGAGTATGAAACCAATAGATGGATAAGGTCATGACTTGATTCATTTGAAAAAAACCGTTAGAGAATTGGACGCTACAGGATAGTGGGTTGGACAACACATACATATAAATGTATATACATACATGCATACATAATTACATATACATATATACACACACACATATGTATACACATATATATACATAT
>NC_068992.1:14706108-14713611 GCF_001194135.2 Octopus bimaculoides
ACACCATTTCGAGCGTGGCCGTTTTCGTGCGGGTGACACGTAAAAGCACCCACTACACTCTCTGAGTGGTTGGCGTTAGGAAGGGCATCCAGCTGTAGAAACTCTGCCAAATCAGACTGGAGCCTGGTGTTGCCATCCGGTTTCACCAGTCCTCAGTCAAATCGTCCAACCCATGCTAGCATGGAAAGCGGACGTTAAACGATGATGATGATGATGATGATGATGATATGTATATATATATATATAATATATGCATAATAAAAGAAGAGAGTACTCAATATACAGTGTAGAGTAAATTGTTTATTTAAACTGAATTCTTTTTCTTGTGACTCGAGTTTCATAGCACTGCGTTCTTTAACGAACTGTTTCTATTCCACATTTCAAGCTCGTTTTATATACACTGGAGCAAGGTCAGTTATCTGGTATTTGGCTATCATCTTCATTGACCAGTTTTCTTTTAAACATTACGGTGGCAGTTATGAATGTTGTTTCGTTTCAAATTTCACTCTGTCAGTGTTCCATCTTCATTGCTTGATTTCACCATTTTATCCGATTTCTCCAGATAGATTTTTTGATTCGTGGCATTTTGATTGTTGCATTGTTGACTTTTCATTGGTCAGTTCTTTGTAACACCTCAGTCGACAGATTTCAGTATTATATCCTGTTTCGTTAAACTTAGTTATTCTGCATCTGATTTTGTTTAATTTCTTTTCTGATTCTCTTATCTTTGATGTCTGTATTTATTCTGCAGTGGTCATCCTAGGTGCACCAAAACTTTGGCGTAGTCGTGTTGAAGGTTTTTATTGGCCAATTCACTGGTTTTTCTAACTTTACTGGTCGATATCCTATTTTACTAGAATTGTTATAATATTTATTTTATTATAATATATTGTTTCTCCAAATCGTTATTCTGTTCATTTAATTTTGCCTGTGTCTGTATTTGCTAAAATTTTACTGCCGTCCTCTTCTCTGATTCCTGCATTTTGTTTTTGGTGTCTCTAAATCATTCTTTTCTGCAGTTTATAATTCATTGATTACTTTGCTGTGGTTGCGTTTTGCAATTTCTGCTGCTAACAGTCACTCTCTTACTATTCAAGCTAGTTTATTAAAAATAAAATTATTTTGTTAACTGTGAAGTAATACCACTACATTTCTTCTTTTGAATAAATATATTCTCTAAAGAACTTATGCGGCATTTTCTGCGATGCACAGGAAGCATGTCCTGGAATCAATTACGTCAGACGTAGGGTTGTCTATTATAGCCCAGTTTATATCTATACTGATATTTTCACACCTATACCCAAAATATACTTTGATTGAGATGTTATTCTTCTTCTATACATACAGATGTATGTTCTGTGGGCTTAAACGTACCGCCGTTGCTCCGATATAATTTTCATCGTTAAGTTTTTTGTTTGTAGTATTGTTGCCCCGTAGGTTACTTATTTTTAAAGTAATATCCATTGAATAAGAAACGTTTTGATCCATTGAAGTTACATCTATTTCGGCTGTGGGTTGTGGCTTTCTAGATACTTTGTTATTCGTAACAAGCAAGGTGAAATTTTGGTCTTTGTGTAGCTGTAAATTTATTTTATATTTTTCCTTTTCAGTAGCTTAACGTTTCTATGGTCAATTGAGAAATGTTCTGTGGTTAGTTTTGGAAATTATGTATCACTTAGGTCAGTATATTTATGCAGGTCAAGCTGAATTTGGTTTTGTTCGGTTTGTGGTTCGTTTGCGTGGTTTTGGATACGAATTGTAATTTTTCTTTGAACCTCATCAATGTTACAACATCATTGTAAAATATTACTTACTTCGTAGGAGATAACATAATTATTCTTTCGCTAATGTTGCTGACTACATTACTTACTCTTGAAGGTGGAAAAATCACCGAATTGGCAAATAAAATCCAACAACACGTCAGTGGATCAAAAGCCCTGAACTGAAACCTGAGCAATTTGGATGATCCGGATATAATAGAGAAGTTTCTCAATGGAGATAGAAAATAACCGAATTGGCAATTGAAAAGTAACAACTAGTAAAAACACCATCTTATCAAAATAATTGGAAGCTGGCCAAAGAAAGTGGTAGCCACACACAGAAGAATGAAATTATTCCAATATATATAAAACCAGCTTAAAATATCGAAAAAATAGTTCACCCAAGGATCGCAGCAATATATATATATATATATATATATATATATATATATATATATATATTGCTTGTTTATGTATAAAGTACAAAAACCATAAAAGTGTTCAATACTCAATACACGACTGTGGTGCAAGAGTGTAGATATGTAAACAGTGGGCCAAGGGTGTAGAATCTTGAAATATTTTTTGTCATGAGAAGGAAATTGAGAAAAACAAATGAAAGAATGAAAAATAGTTTTCAAACCATAAAAGGATGTTTCTGTTGGCTATAAACTCATTTTTTTTTGTTTAGATTACTTCTCATTATATATGTCATGTGTGATTGCGTATATGTGTATTTAGGGTAATGTATGTGCGTCTCTGTGTGTATATGAAGGAAATACGATGTGTGTATGTGTATATACGCATATCTGCATATACACAATTATATTTTATGTGCAGTGCAGATGTTATAAATCCGCGTTGATTGTTTGTGTATATGTGCATATATATATATATATGTGTGTGTGTGTGTATTTGCATTAATACAAGTCTTCATATATATATATATACATACATACATATATATATATATACATACACACACACACATACATACATGTGCTTGTATGCATGTTTATATATGAATGTATGTATATGAAAGTATGCGTGTATATAGTTATATATATACATGAACATATATGTGCTTGTGCTTGTATATTTAGGTATGTATGAGTATGTGCATATATACAGGTAGACATACACACTCACTTTATATTTATGTTCATGCATTCTTTTATGTGTAAATATGTGTATATGAGTGTATGTATACAAGTACAATATGGTTTAGTGTTTAAGAAGTTCGCTTCGCAATCAACAGGCACAAGTTTCGATTCCACAATGTCGCATTTTAGGCAAATATTTTTTACCGAACCTCCGGGTCGACTGAAGCGTTGAAATGAAATTGAATAGAAAGAAACTGTGTAGAATCACGTTGGGTGGATGTACATGTAATTTAAAAGTCTAGCCTTGTCACACAGTGCCACATTAATTTCTGCTTCAGGATTATGATTATGGATATGCATGTGTGCGGAATACTCTGCCACTTACATGCTAATTCAAAGAACAGGTAGGATATCTCAGTTGATTGAACATTTCAATATTCACCGTCGAAACTGACAGAGCTCCATAAAATTTTGTTAACTATATTTGGGCATGTATATATATATATACGTACATGCATTCATATATATATATGTATACATGTATGTTTATATCTACATCTATCTATATTTACATACGTATACACACACACACACATTTGTTTCTCTCTCTATATATGAACAATATGAACACAACTCCCTGCAAAGATTCCAGGACTAACGAAAGGGAGACAACAATTAGGGTTTTCTTATAAGTTACTTCCCATGATATATATACATTTATTTATTTATCCAAACATCCCGTACAGTCTCATATAACTTCATGTATTCTCATCCAAAATGAACAGTGTACCAACGTACCCACATGGCAGATTTTTATTGTCCAAGATGTCTTGATTATTTGTTTCCCCAAGAATCCAAGTTCAGCAATTCTTTGCTTCAAGCTGGTTGGTACGTATCATTGTTTCAATAACAATAAACTGAAGATGTGTCTTGGGTACTGAATTTGCAAACGCTTTATCAACGCGCCATAGTTGTTTTCTTTCTCCAGCATGTTAGTATATATGCATAAATATCTGTGTATATTTAAGCATGGCAGGCAGATCTGCTAATATGGACTTATATGTTTGTGTATGTATATATGTGTGTGTGAGGGTGCATGGCCAAGTGTTTAAGGTGCTGCACTCAGGATTATGAGATCGAGCTTTCAATTCCTAGCAAAACATTTCGTATCACGTTGTTCTGTGATCATTTAGACACCTGTTCAAGCAATGTCGATTTGATGGAGAGAGTGAGCTGATGTACAACACGTACACCTGATCACTACAAACAAATCATTTGCGCAGCTCTGACTACGAGACCACCACCACCTTTTAAAGAATATATGAGCACGCATATAAATATGCATACATACATATGCATGTGTACGCATGGATATGTATGTGTCTATATGTATGGGTATGTTTCAATTTATGATTGACTACGACTGGGGAGGTGTCGTCATGCTGAGAGTTACGGTTGCACAAATTTAATTTTACATTTTTGGTAAAAAATTTAAAGAATTTTACAATATATTTCTGATAATGGTATCAGTCACTGGAATGAGACCGAGGGTTTTCAGTTGATCAAATCTAACTCGGCACTTAAGACAATCTAGCAGGTATTTAAATGGGCCTTTGTCTATCGAATATTAATTTTGACACAAAAGTTCAGCATGTTGGTGAACACAACACATACAACACGCATGCACGCAGACAGACACACACATACACATGACAAGCTTCCGCACAATTTCTGTCTACTAAGTTCTAATTACAATGCATTGGTCAACCCAACATGATTGTAGAAAACAACTATTCAGATTGCCCCACAATAATATCGAACACAGTACCACTTGACTGAGGAACGAACGTAAACCAAATGTGTGAGTGCGCGCGTGCGTATGTGTGTGTGTGTGTGTGTGTGTGTATACGGGTGTGCGTGGGTATGTTTGTGTTCAAATCCCTGCATTTCTGTGGGGAAATGAAGATGAGACGTTGTGATGTTCAATACTTTCTAGAAATGAATAACAGCGAAATTGAATGAAATGGCTTTACTCAAGGATTGAAATCATGTCGGTGGGGTTTAGGTTTGATGGGTACTCAGGTGTTGATCCCAAAACAAATATTCATTTCTTATATAAGCGAAATATTTCTGATGTCAACAGAGAAAAAATACGAGGTGTTTTGACATTCATGCCTTTCCTACACTTACTGTTTTGAAAACGAAACCGTCCTCTGCTGACGGTGGCAGTATCTCTAGAGACATGGAAACTGTATTTTAGAATGGGAGACAAACGAGTTATTTTGACGGTTGTGATCGTTCGTTAATGTAGTCATAATCAAGCAGACCTTTTTGTATATCGGGGACTATGTTATGCAACATGTTCTTGTGATTTGAAAGAAATTTGGTTGCTGTTTCAGGTTTGGATGACACCGAATGTTTTCATAAGCTGCATAAAATATGAACGGAAATTCAGAACGAGGTCACGGTTTTGACTGACCGAAAATTCCCTTGGGGGACAATTCTCGTTGCACAGGATATTTAACAATGTGCATTTAGCAGCAGAAGCAGTATTAGTTCAAAATAGCAATCTGTGTAGCATGAAAGCTTTATAAACTGAAGTATCCATCTCGAGAAAGCATCTTTTTATAGACGTATAGTGTTAAAAACACAGAAATATATCAATATCAAATATATACATATATATATATATATTATTATTCCACACACATCGTTGCTGGACGATTTTTGTTTATAACTAATATATTTCCAAGTTTTTGTTTAACACTATGCATCTATAAGAGATGGTTTCTTGAGATGCATACCACAGAGTATGAGGTTTTCAGCTTAGTATCTGCTTTAAGTATGGTACACAGAGGATATTATAACATTAACACACTGCCCAAGTTTGGCTTTGGTAGTGATGATTGAAGCAAATTAAAAGAACAAGACCAGACTTGGAGGTGCAGTCAATGAAATCGACCCCGATGCTCATACTTTATTTCATCGGCCCATGAAAGATGAAACCAAAATTCGATCCCGGCAAAATTCGAACTGAGAATGTTAACTGAACTAAGTAACTACTAGAAGACATCAGCCGGAGCTGTAACGACTCCGTAACTCTGTTGCTTTATGTAAATTATAAAAATTTCCAGCATTGGCACAAGACAACACAAATTAAAAGGATGCCCATGTTTAACTAGTTCTTTCTGCGGACACTCGACTCGCTAGGATTAGCAGCCAAATCTCCCTCAAATCACAACCTACCGTTTTATAGAAAAAAGAAGTTATTGGACAACGTGATCTTAGATACAATGTATATGAAAAAAAAAAAAACAAAAACAAAAAAACTCAACGTAATAAATAATAAATGCGGAATGGTTTACAGTTAGAATTTTTTTTCTAGATAGGTTTCTTCTTTACCAATTCTGCTATTCCAATAATACTCCATATTATTGTAAATAGTATTCTTTCTAATTTTAGCATAAGGCCAACAATTTTGAGGGGAGGGGGAAGTCGATTGCATCGACCCCAGTGCGCACTGGTACTTATTTTATCGACTCCGAAAGGATGAAAGGTAAAGTCGACCTCTGCAGAATTTGATCTCAGGCCGTAAAGGGTTGGAAAAACGCTGCTAAACATTTTTGTTTTCGATGCGGCAGCGCTTCTGCCTGCTCGCTATCATTGTAAAAACCACAAACGATATCTCAATTAGAGTAAATAGGGTAAAGTTATAAGAGTTAGGGGCATTAAAATACAAAACAGATTGAAAAGCAATATACATTAACTTAGTTCGTGAGTATATTGTTGATTGCATGGACCCAAGTATATGGCTGGTATTTATTTTATCAATCCATAAAGGATGAGAGGTGAGTTGTCGTCGGTAAGTGGGAGCCGTATTTGGAACGTAAAAGGAGGAATTTAGTCCGGCGCTCTGTCGTTTCTGCGATTTCCTAATTACTTTATCAATATTCTACTTTTATAGACAAGGAAGATTAACTTTTCCAAGAGTTTGGAGGATTATAATCGCTTGAATAAACTCTCCTGTGTATGTGTGTTCCTGTATTTGTGTGCGCGTGTTTTTCTTTTAATATCAGGGCCTAAGTTCAAGAGGAAAGAGCAGAACCTATGTCCTTTTAGGATTCAAATGCTTTGTGGGAGGAACAGAATAATCTATTTTCAGATCGGAGACAGCCCGGATGCTTACAAAGTGCAATACTAAGTAAAACTAATCAAGGACGAAGCGGTGATGTTAAATCGAACGATGGATTAAGGCTACTATCCAGTTACGGGAACTAATTTTATAGACACCGGAGGAGTCGATCGAGAAATTCATCCGAGCAGGATGTTGTAAAGCAGGGATCTTTTTGGTTTGACGGGCAACACTTGTTTTCTTAACGAAACACTTTCAAACTTGGGATACTGGTAGAATGTGTCATATAAAACATCGTTTTCTCTTAGCCTTCTTAACAAAAATTAGTTCTTAAGTCATTTCATGTTAAAGTTGTCGTATTTCTGTAATTTCAACCAATCACTGATGTCTATTCAGCTGAATACAGTTAGTGCTCTTTTTATAAACAATATTTTTTACCGGTGTCAAGAGTGTTATTCCCTGTTTAATTATATCATTATTCCCTAGTAAGGGTTTAGGGTTCGGGTTTTAG
>NC_068992.1:14713807-14716149 GCF_001194135.2 Octopus bimaculoides
GAACGATGTCATAAATAAGAGTAACACGGGTAGTAGTTGTTGTTGACAAACAACGGCACTAATTTTATTCAAGGGAAAAGATGCCATGACACCGTTGTTTACATTCCACGGCGTAATTGTTTTCACCTCAATAGACGTCAGTGATTGGTTGAAATTACCGAAATACAACAACTTTTTACATGAAATAACTTCGAATACAAAATTTTTTATCTGTTCTATAATACAAATATACAAGTATACGAAGTTTGAAAGTGTTTCGGTACCAAAAACACTACATAAAACATTAATGAAAAATGTTGCCCGTCAAACCAAAAGGATCCTAAAGCAGTGCTTCTCATGTGGTAGAAGAAGCTGTAATGATTGAAAGGGAAGTTGGCGGGATGGTGGTGGTGGGGGACAAAATGTTATGCTTAATAAAATTATTAAAGTTTGCAACTTTTTAAAACCTTGTCAAATATCTTGGTGAAATAAAGAAGAATTATATCAATGCAAACTCGATTGCGTGATCTCATCGATAAAGAGAACGTGGAGGAGCTTTGAATAATTTTTTTCTTTTTGATATTTTGGGTGCAAAGGTGGAGTTGGGGTATTTGCTAGTTTGAGAACCATTGACGAAGAATGACATTTAGTCAGGTGAAATCGTGTCACTTAATTCATTGTCCTGTGTAATTACAGAAAAAAGCAAAAATATCATTCAAAGTTTGGGTTAGGGTTAGGGGTTAAGGTTAGAAGCATCTCAATAACGTAAATGCTATCAATATAAAATAATGTATGTGTGTTGATAAACGTCTGTAGCTGCTGTATTACGTTTAAAAGAGGTCCTTTCAAAGGTGTATAATGTTAAAAAAACAAAAAAAAACACAGTATACTTAAAAAATGGGCGAAACTAACATATGATGTTAAAAAACGTTTCGTCTAACTTGGAGATATACTGTGTATTTTTTTTAACACTAAACATCTTTGAAGGGATTTCCGTTAGACGAAATACCGTAGCTATTAGCTTTTAATAAAACATATGCATTAAGTATATGATATTGATAATGTTAACGAAAAACATGTCTTCGGTCAAGAATTTTAACGAATTAACTTACGAGAAAGTCGAAATAAACTTGTTTAAAGAATGATACAGAAATACAAAGCGTGGAAATTCGAAATAAAAGTGTTTATACTGACGGAAATGATATTCTATTTTCTTTGCGTATGCATAAGTCCAAATTCTGTTAGGAGAAGAGAAAGCAAATGTGGTCGACTGACTTGACCCTTCTGTAAGACTGGTTGACTCATTTTATCAATTTAAAAGATACGAAAGGCAATGTTAGCGTTGTCGTGAGTTGAACTCAGCAGAATGCTGAATGCTCTTAGGTTCACCACCGCCTTTGCTTTTAGCGTACCTCGTTCTTTTAGTATCACGTGACATTATGCTTAATGACGTGTAAGAGTCAAGAGGGGAGTCACGCACATACACAGAAGACAACAGTAAAGGAATAATCAGGGAAGCGTGATAATTAAATCAACACTTGTTGGTGTTATAAGAATATATAAAATTTCGAGAGAACGTCCGTCAAATAAGTCTTTTTCTTTTGTTTTTGGAAGACTGGATCTCTAAGCACATAAAACTTTAAATAATGACATATAAATATTGTGTTAAAAATCATTTTTTTTTAAATAAAAGGCAGCCTTCGATTTCTATATATTTGGCTTTCTCGACCCAATGTTTACATGCTACATTTTATAGTCTTAATGTGCTTCGAGATCCACTGTTCCAAAAAAGAATTAAATCAACGCTATTTTAAAAATTATCCTCACTTGTACCATCACATCAAACAATCTGAACACCTTTTGCGAGAGATGGCGCTTACTATCGCCTGTGTGGAAACCGCTGGACTAAGTGCAGAGAAATATTAAATCTAACGCTGAAGCGATCTACCAACTAAACAATAGCAGTTTGAGTGCTTTAAAAATACATTAATATCTCATCTATTTTTATGTCTGGGGACCCGAAACATCGGCTGCTGTCTTATTTACGCTTGGTCATGTAGACAAAATCACTGGGGGGGGGGGGCCTATCTCTTTTAGATAGTATCAGTAAGAAGAACAAAACTCAGAACTATAAACTAACAGAGTACTCGTTGATTATTACAGTTGTGGGATCTTTTTTAAAACGGGGGCCACATTTATCATTAACGAAACACTTTGAAACTAGGAACACTGGTAGAATGTGTCATATAAAACATCTTTTTCTCTTAGTCTTCTTAAAAAAAAAAGAAATCCCTAAGTTATTCCATGTTAAAGTTGTCGTATTTCTGTAATTTCAACCAATCACTGACGTCCATTCAGCCGAT
>NC_068992.1:14717724-14720500 GCF_001194135.2 Octopus bimaculoides
TATATATATATATATATATATATATATATCTTGCATATATGTTATATGTATTCATACGTTACATAAGTGGCAACAAACTGTGGAAAGCGTACTCAGTACCGAGTCTTGATGATTGAAGAATGTGAATTGTCCAGTTCTACTGGATGGAAACTCCAGGTGTTGGGGATAAGAGTCTGTAATTTCCATTATAAACGCACGCACACACACATATATGCACACGTACACGCGCACGCACAGCCAACGCACGCTCGCTAGTAGTAACGAGCTGCAGATAAGAGTATAATAATTTGTTCCGGTCGAGCAAGTTGATTATTACTCAGAAGATTCCTGTACGTCCCATAGGTTCATCAGAAACAATAAACTGGAAGAAGCTGGATCTAGTTTATTCTGTGCAATGAACCGGCGGGAATCCGAGAAACTCCAGACTAACAGTCAATCGCATTAGTCGAAATAGCAACAACAATAACAACAACAATGACGACGACAATGATAAACTCCTTAAATCGTTACTTTAATTTCTCGTTGCCAGTTATTCAAACGAAAATGGGGACCAATATGACAAGGAAAAAAAATATTCATAAACACCTCAAAATACGATCAAGCTTAGTGAACAAGATTAGAAAATGATTTTCAACTACTTAATTGTTATTCATCTATTTAATTTTTATAAACAAAACTCATGATCTATTTATGTATTCACATGCAAAAGCATGCGATATTTTCATGTTTGAACTATCACATGTACAAAACACAGAAGAAAGCAAGATGGTTATTTTTAATACAGTTGTAGTGTTGACGAAAAATTGAATGTTTTTTTGTTTCAAATAGATGACCAACAGACAGTAATGCGATTTGCAAATTGAAAGGGTTCTCCATTTTGGACTTTGGAAGAAATTCTGCTATGCAGAGTTCGGTCTTTATCGTGATGATGGACTATTCGTTTTGGGACTTATAAATGGTCACACAATGGATGGTATAAATGAGTTCATTAGCATATTCAAATTGTTAGATTTACAGTTTAAAGCAGCGTTAATTTTCTATAAATTTAAATAGTGGTAAATATTGCTCTTATAGTAAACTTGATGAGAAATTGCTATATATTAATACATATTTCAACAACGCCTCAATAATTTTTAGACATTTAATTAATATTAGTAAACGTTTGTATAATTTATCCTTTGGTGAGGGATCCTTTCAATTACCTGCTCATTATTACCATGACATATTAAAGACAATCAATTCAAAGACGTAATGCAGTATTTACATAAGAGACTAACATTAAAAAATGCAAAAATAAGAAACTGTGTATTATATGGTACAATCCTCCATGTAATTTGAATATCTGTTGCAATGTTGACAGGATTTTCCAAAACTTTATAAATAAGCTTTTCCTGTAGAATATCGATATCATAAAAAGTGTTTATGCTACATTAGCACCCAAAATTTCGCTGCCTGTACAAATAGAATAAAACTATGCAATACGAACACGGAAACTTATTCTCTGCTATGTAATTTTAACAACCCTAC
This sequence comes from Octopus bimaculoides, assembly GCF_001194135.2. NCBI lineage: Eukaryota > Metazoa > Mollusca > Cephalopoda > Octopoda > Octopodidae > Octopus > Octopus bimaculoides. The sequence goes on from NC_068992.1 coordinate 14,719,252, forward strand.
GTGTCAGTTTATGAATCTAAGGTGTAGGTTTGTCTTGCAAACAACAGTGAAGCAAAAAACTCCATAAAGCTTGCTGAAAGTTCCTTTAAAAAGATTCTCGCAAAATTGGTATACATTCTGTCACTTAGAAAGACGCATAACCATCTCATTATTTAAATGTAACTGGAGTTTTAAGGATCGTAAAAGTAACAATTATCAAACCGTTTGTTCTTTTCTGGAATCCATGTCCTCATACATTAGCTCTTCTAGATGACGTGATCATTATCTCTCGGAGGCGTATATAACATATTTTGACAATCCTTTGCAATTTTGGCCATAATTACGAAATTGGTGAATTCTTACAGACACTTTCATCGATATTTTGTTTTGAGGAATATCCAAATGAAACTGGTTAAAATAGTTTGTTTCTCAAATAATAAATTCACAATAATTTGAATGCTGGTCGTATATTAAACAAAATTTACTTATAGATAATGCTATCATTTCATTAACAATAACCATCTTCCTCACTTCTGTGTGTTTTACATATGTGATATTTCCATGGAATCAGGAAAATATCGGATGCTTTTGAATGAAAATTTATGATTATCTTTCGTGTTCTCCATTTTACAATTAATCAGCTAGATGTATGACACATTTAAAAAAAAATTTTTTTTTTTTGAGAACCAATTAAATCTCGATGGCTAATCGTATTTCAATGTGTTTATGAATATTTTTCCTTATATATTATCACGCTACTTATATTCTTTACTAGTTTGAATAATCCGTAACAGGAAACTCAAAATAAAGATTGAGGAAGCATCAGCTTATAAAATGTATAAACTCTATGATATAATCTGATGTCTTGAGCCCCTTTTTCTTTGAACACAAATTTTCACCAATCCATATATACGTACGTTCGTACATACAAACAAAAATATCCTGTTGTTGATGTTGAAATTCCAATGAAGGGACCTTGGATCTAGGTTAGAAACCGATTCTTTCTCTATTGGCAAGAAATCTTGAAATAAACCGAATAATGACACACACACTCACACATATATATGAGAGTAAGAATGTAAGGTAAATTTTGTGTGTATAAACACAAACTTTAACCTAGGTGTGAACGTAAATGAAGTGGTTAAACTACAATTATTTTTTAGTAGATTAATCACATTTGTAAGGTTTACCACCCACTCTTACTTATCTGAAAATCGTCTTTATAGTTCTTCCATGATAGGTGCACACACACACACACACACACACACAC
>NC_068992.1:14720541-14721885 GCF_001194135.2 Octopus bimaculoides
TATATATATATATATATATATGCATACGCACACACCCACATATTTAAACTATACAAAAGTACTGAGTTGATAGTGCACTGTGTTGCCACTGTTGTAATGTGATAAAATTGATGAGTTTCTAATAAGATTACAGAGCTGGAGTTCAACTCCTTTTCTTGGTATTATCAGGACTGAAAATCAAGTTGATTATATACACAATGTGATGATGCAGTTTTAGTGTGTTATGAGACTTAAAAATAAAGACATGATAAATACTAATTCATGCGCTATTTCTGTGATGCCTCACCGGCGAATTAACATAAACACTATTTTTTTAAAAAGATGAAATTTTTAAAGATAGATAAAAATGTTTTCTTTCTTTTTATCTTCCTTATGTACTTTCAAAATTAAAAAAAATTATATGAATCTCAAATTTTCTCAGGAATTGATTCTCCAGTCTGCAACCCATTTAACTAATAACATGAAAGATGAATCTCCTATTTAACAGCTGCAACCTAGAAATTCCAGGTTCTTAATCAGCCCCTTTTAGCACACAGAATAAGATGTCATTCTCCCCATGAAATCCAGTGCCATACATTTTGCCTTGGACTTGAACCTGCAACCCAAGGGTTGGCAATGCAACCTTTACCCATTTAGCCATTTCACTGCCATTTAAACGCCAATTCATGTCCCTACACTTATCTCTGTTTTTATGATGGTAATGTTCCAGCATGGTTATTATTATTATTATTAATATCACAATGATTTAAAGCGAATAAAGGTCAATATGATAAAAAGAAAAAGTTATACAGAGTTCTGTATAAGAGATCAAATGCTTTCGCTACAACCAAAATTCTCTTGGAATTCAAATAACAAAAGAACTTCACCGCTGACCATTTTACAAATTACTCCACCCACCAGTTCTTCAAACATCGGACATGTCCACTTTTGTTCATTGGCTAACTTCAAAGCTGCTGAAGTACAGGCCTCTGAAACGTAATAATTCATATATAACATGACTTCTCATAAAACTATCACAAGATCAAGGATATTTTCTTACATCCTCTTTTCTGCCCTCATCAAAATACTGTTAATACAGGATTAATCCATCACTCCAGCAGTTGGTACAACAAGTGAGTTGTTATTATATATATTTGTGTAAAAGAAAACAAATTTTGCTGAATTTGTTTTTCCTCAAAAAAAAAAATAAATAAAAAAAAAAATAAACACACATATATGTATGGTAATGAGGAATTTTAAAGAATGATAGAATAATTTAAAGAAATGACAAAATGAATGTGTTCTTTTTAGCCACAATAGTTTTTTAAGTCCAGTTCTGATATTTGCTTTTGTTGATTTATATAT
>NC_068992.1:14722150-14725046 GCF_001194135.2 Octopus bimaculoides
ATATATATATATATATATATATATATATATATATACATATATATATATATGTGTATGAATACTGAAATAGTTTCTAAAATTAAAATAATGTATTCTTTTATTCTCCAATATATGATTTGTAATTTTAAATAATTTATGCATATAATTTTGGTAATGTGGTGCTTATGTTTGGAAAGCTACCAAATACTGGGTGTCTTAACAATCTTGTAAGTTTATAGCAATGCATTTATGTACATGTCATAACCTATGTTTTATTATTCTAGTCATTTTGTAGAGAGGTATAACACACGCGCATACATACACACACACACATAGACATGCTCACACATAAGTTAGATAAGAGAGGAGGGGAGATGAGAACGTATTGATTATTGGTCAATCTCTTCACAAGATATTAACATGGAAATGAAGTGAGATTAAAGCATTTCAGATTCTCCAGTTGCCATAGGAGGTAAAGTTCCCATAATGCCGGGCGTCGATCTTGTGGAAGAAGTTGGGGAAGGAGGTAGTGAAGAGGTGGTATGTTCACAAGGGTTTTCGTCTTCAGTGTCTATCTGGGGTTGGTTTTCGGTGTTAATTTTTGCTGCTGGTGAAACATTGCAGCTAATGAAGTCGTTCGTTGGATGTGTGTAGTTACCCTCAATATCCATTACAACACAAGAGTCTGAGTTCTCTTTCCGGCTGTCTTGTTCAGAAGAGATAATCATATTACAAGGCAGGTCATTGAAGTTATCTGTCGGATTGTTATTGTCCGTACACAAATCTTCATTGTCTGCGAGATTGTCAATGAAGATCTCGGTGTCAGTCACTATTGTTTGGTCGATGTTACTGTCCAACAGAGACGGGTGCAAATTTATGATCTCCTGTTCGTTATCGAGAACGTTATCATCAATGTTGTCTCTGAAAGCAGGTGAAACACTGCTTGACCCATCATTCGTCTTTCCTGGTAGAATAGGCTGATAGAGAACATGTGGACCTTTTTCTGAAGAAGGTGAGCTTATAGAACTGCTACTTGCATACTCCCCACTTGGCCCTTGATAAGGGGATACATACTCTAACTGACCAGTGCCATAAGAGTAGAACTTATTACTAGAAGATAGGCTTGAGTCAGACTGGGTGAGTCCAGCAGTTACTGAACCCAGAGTAGAGTCTTCGACTGCTTGTTCTAACCAGGCTATATCCGGTGATGCAATATTGGCATTTGATACTGGAATTTGGTTTAGGCTTGTAGCATCTTCAGAAGCCATCTCAGCTAGGTCCTCATTGACATTTTCTTCTGTAGTATTGGCATTATTATTATTGGGGAAATTCTCAAATGCTAACGAGTTTCCAAACTGCACAGGTGCAACGTTGCTCTCTTTACTGTCGTTATCCTTAGAATTTGCCACTTCTGATGCTAGAAGAGGCTTTGATTCACTTTCTCCTTCGTCTTCAGCTTCATCAGTTTCATAACCCTGAAATATAAGAGTAAAACAGAAATAAAATCAACATGTTAAAAAATAAGTTACAAAATGTTATGAAATATAATCTGAAAGGTCAATATTTTATCTCAATACTGCACTTAGTCCAGGGAGGGGGTGTGAAAGACTGAACTTTCATGGGTTCCGGCAACAATTGACCCTGCAATAGTTCAGTCCTGTGAATAAGTACTCCATAGTTAGAAGCAATGTATAACTGATGCTACTTTGAAATATCACATACAAGTCCTTATATGGACATGGAATGGGAAAGGAGCTAGAAATCACTTCAGTATGTTTAGCATCCAAGACCTACTGAAGTCAGTTGGTTCAGATAACCAGGTGTCTAGCCACCTTGAAGTACTCTTAGAAGTATGAAGTGTTTACAAGAAAAAGGAAGAAAAACTCTTCTACAAAACCTTAATGTATAAGTATGAATTTTGGAATCTCGCCAACTTCATGTTAAAAGGTAAAAGGCAAAGGTTACCTTATTGAGTCCTGCCAACTCATAAAGGCCGGTTTCCTGGTGTATAAATTCCCCACGTGGATGGGACACTGGTCCATTGCAGGAATATTCATTTTCGCCAGCTGAGTGGACTGGATCAATGTGAAATGAAGTGTTTTGCTCAAGGACACAACATGTTGCCTGGTCCAGGAATTGAAACTACAATCTTACAATCTTGAGTCCAACACCCTAACCACTAAGCCACGCACCTCCACTTCATGTTGACATAAAGAGAGGTTAAACTGGATGCTTTATAGATTTTAAACACCACAAATTTAGTTATATTAAGATACATAAAAAGTGAATTATCGATCATTATATTATTTTATTCTGTCAGAAATTTGGCATTTCTTTTTAGACAAGAATAATTGATATCTTTTCGAAATGGGATCCAGTTATATAAAAGATCTAATTAAAAAAAATTGTTCTTACATCTCATATAAATAAAGCGGGGGGAAAATGGAAAAAAGAAAAATAGGGATGAATAAATAAAAGATGTGAAATGAATACAAGAATGTAAAAATAGAATAAAAATTTTTCAATTATTCCCTCAGAAACCTCAAGAGACAAGCTAGAAGTTAATGTTAGTGTTATGCCTAGGGTGTCCTAGTAGTAGTAGTAGTAGTAGTAGCAGTGAAGGTAGCAAGCTGGCAGAATTGTTACTGCACCGGGCAAAATGCTTAGTGGCATTTCGTCTGTCTTTACATTCTGGGTTCAAATGCCACCAAGGTTGACTTTACCTTTCGACTTTTCAAAATTTATAAATTAAGTAACACTGGGATCAATGAAATCAACTAGTCCTGTCCCCTAATATTTCAGACCTTTTTTTGTAGAAAGGATTATTATTATTATTAGTACTAGTAGAAGCAAAGTAATAAATTAGGAATGTCAATAGAGTTTGGCCATTTAAGATCAAGGTTTGTTGATTGTAACA
>NC_068992.1:14725120-14726700 GCF_001194135.2 Octopus bimaculoides
GTTAGGGCAGCAGACTTGCGATCATAGGATCGCGGTTTCGATTCTAAGACCGGCCGTTGTGAGTGTTTATTGAGCGAAAACACCTAAAGCTCCACGAGGCTCCGGCAGGGGATGGTGGCGAACCCTGCTGTACTCTTTCACCACAACTTTCTCTCACTCTTACTTCCTGTTTCTGCTGTGCCTGTAATTCAAAGGGTCAGCCTTGTCACACTGTGTCACGCTGAATGAACCCGAGAACTACGTTAAGGGTACACGTGTCAGTGGAGTGCTCAGCCACTTGCACGTTAATTTCACGAGCAGGCTGTTCCCTTGATCAGATCAACTGGAACCCTCAATGTTGTAAGCGACGGAGTGCCAACAACAGTCAATTGGCAGAGAGTTCGATTGAATTTGTTGTGATACTTGCTCCAGCTGTCTGTCAGTCTGAGTTCAAATCCTATCAAGACCAGCTTTGCCTTTCAACCCTTCTAGGTTGATAAATAATGTACCAGTCCAGTCCATTCCAGTCCAGTGCTGATGCCTCCCTCTTTCACCCTGGCTGTCAAATCCTGGATGTTAAACTGAGTCTGGGGTTGGGAGGGTTTTAAGCAACGTTGGGTCTACTTGCAACTGCAAGAGCACCTAAAGCCATTAACCCTTCACAATAGCCTGGCTTTTATTATTAATTGTTATACAATGTAGTATATGGTGGTGAGCTGGCAGAATCGTTAGCAGCATTTTGTCCATCCTTACGTTCTGAGTTCAAATTCTGCTGAGGTTGACTTTGTCTTTCATCCTTTCAGGGTTGATAAATTAAGTACCAGTGAAACACTGGGGTCAATGTAATCGACTAGTCACCTCCTCCAAAATTTCAAGCCTTGTGCCTTTAGTAGAAAGGATTGCCATCAAATTTGAATTCTTTGCAATCAAATTTGAAGGCAAAGAATCCAAACTAGATCGGAAACATCTATATTATTATTATTATTATTATTATTATTATTATTATTATTATCATTATTATTAAGGTGGAAACCTGGCAGAATTGTTAGCATGATGGGCAAAATGCTTAGCAGTATTTCATCTTCTCCACGTGCTGAGTTCAAATTCTGTTGAGGTCGACTTTGCCCTTTGTCCTTTTGGGGTCAATTAATTAAGTACCAGTAAAACACAGGTGTCGATGTAATTGACTAACCTTCTCCCCACAAATTTAAGGCCTTTGATAGAAAGGACTATTTAATGTGGTGATCTGGCAGAATCATTAGCACACCGCACAAAATACTTAGCAGCCTTTTGTCTGTCTTTACATTCTGAGTTCAAATTCCACTGAGGTCGACTATGCCTTTCATCTGCTTATCTTTCCATATGTATGTGTGTTTGTGTGTGTGAAAACGTAAATTAACAGTCATCAGAAATGGTTGTATGGAAGTAGCTTGGGCCATTTTTTAGTGGAATTATATTTGTAAAAGCTATTAGCAAGACGTTTGTTTGAATTGTCCTTTAGACAATCCTTATATATAACTTCATCATCATCATCGTCGTCGTTTAACGTCCGCTTTCCATGCTAGCATGGGTTGGACGGTTTGACTGAGGACTGGTGAAAC
>NC_068992.1:14730663-14743961 GCF_001194135.2 Octopus bimaculoides
CGTCCTGTACCCGGATATGCATCTATATATACATGTAGATGTAGGTATGTACATATATGTATGTATATATGCATATGTTCACATATCATTTGTATTTTATATATATATATAAATATATATATATTTATATATATATATATATATATATATATATATGAACAGGAATGGGATAGTTTCATGGAATCTTGTGCTACACACAATATGCACAAATCTATACCTCATGTCTACCTATTCCAGAAACAGCTGTAAAGTACTACCCACACACATCTTTTATATATATATATATATATGTGTGTGTATATATATGTGTGTGTATATATATGTGTGGATACATACACATATATATATGCCTGAATACATATATATGTATGTGTATGTATATATATATATATGTGAATACACACACACACACACACACACACACATACACATACATATATATATATATATATATATATGTGTGTAGGTATATGTATGTATGTGTGTGTGTGTGTGTTTGTATATATATATATATGTATATATATACACATAAAGAATATATATTGTGTACATATTCTGGATAAGTAGATCAAGTAAGACAATATTATTGAATATCAAAATTCAATATGAAAATGTTTATGATTTGATAGCAATTGCAATATCTCTAGATATTTGTATGTATATATATATATGTGTGTGTGTGTGTGTGCGTGTGCATATAAAAAGCTGATATTGAAAATATAACCAAAACATTATTTTGTATATATATACTCAAAGAGAAAAGGTGTAGATCTTTCATATAGAAACTTAAAACATCTGATAACATCTCCTTTCTTTGAGATGGAATATACCGAAAAAGTGAACAGTTAATGCAGCTCATGAATTTCCACTGCAATGGATTACCTTCTTTGATGTGTCATCTTCATCGATATACTTAATCGACGATGCTGGAGACTGTACGGAAGCTGTCTTGTCATCTGCTTGCGGCAATTGTGGCGTTATTAGATACATTGGGTTGTCAGTGCTGGCAGTTTGTTTTGGGGAGTTCTGGATAGAATTACCATTCCCAGAATTCCTTTCATCTTCAACTTTGCTCGGCGAAGCACTCTAAGAATAAAAAGAAAGAAATTGAAATAGTAGTAGTAGTAGTAGTAGTAGTAGTAATTATCATTATTATTATTGAGTGAGAGGGTAGCATATGCCATCAAAGTGATGCTGGGGTACAAATATACGAAGCCCAGTTACACATACTTTGACTATAATTTGTACAATCAGAGTAAAGTGCATCAAGAGAGAGAGAGAGAGAGAGAGAGAGAGAGAATGCTGCTCTACAGCATAAGAGGTCAGTGCTTCATCTATTATTATTATTATTATTATTATTATTATTATTATTATTATTATTATTATCATTATCATTATTATTATTGCTCGTCCAACCCATGCTAGCATGGAAAGCGGATGTTAAACGATGATGATGATGATGATGTTTGACTTTTGCTTTACATTTGTACAAGTTGGTTCCAAGTCTCACCCAGAGACCTCAGCAGACAACAAGTTAGAAGTTCATGTTGGTATATACATATACATATATACGACGGTCTTATTTCAGTTTCCGTCTACCAAATCCACTCACAAGGCTTTGGTCGGTCCAAGGCTATAGTAGAAGACACCTGCCCAAAGTGCCACGCAGTGTGACTGAACCCGGAACCATGTGGTTGGTAAGTAAGCTACTTACCACACAGCCACTCCTAACATTATTATTTATGACATTGAGGTGGGGGCCAAACATTTTAAGAGAGGTGCTTAGTTGATTTAATCAATTCCAGTACTCGTTTAGTATATATTTTATTGTCACTGGAACGATGAAAGGATAGAAAATACTCATCAAAGTTGTCAATTTAGAATATAAATAATGTATATGAGTATTACTTACAACTGTAAAGATTTTAGTCTGCAATTCTACTAATTCTGCCAATCCACTGCCTTACCACTCTGGGCTATCAGTCTTATAATGTATACTATTGTATATTTATGTATGTGTATACGTACACCGTACCATACGAAGGGAGACAACTCCAATCTTTTCGGTGTTGTCTCCCTTGGTTCTATTTATGTACATATCTAAATTATCAAGTTTCATTCTTGTATCTGGTTTGCAAGATTCTTTATGGGAATTCGTTTGTTGAAGCAAATTATGTTGTGTCTGGGGAGAGTCATGCTGTCTTAATGCCTTATTACTTAACACACTCACTGGTTCGATTTCCACTCATTTATATTTTTTCTTCCAAAGTTTTCTTTGCTTTCGCAACTTTTGTCCATTATTGGAGCTCGAATAATGGACAGAATCAACATCCATTGACAAGGTTGCAAAAGGCAACGAAAATTTTGGAAGAAAAAATACAAATAATAAAGGAGTGGAAATCGAACCTGTGAGTGTGTCAGATAATAAGTCAGATAATATGACCCTCCCCAGACACAACATAATTTTTCAGTTTTACTGTTTAAATAAATAATTAAAAACATGTTTCATGTTTTCAATTCAAAGCCTATTACAAAATGTAAATAATTGCATTTAAATATCAATTAATTTTTCTGTTTTAACTTAATTACATAATCATTTTGTAATGCATTTAAGTAAAATTAATATATTTGCTGTCAGTTTTTGAAGATAGCATTAATAATTGACTGGACAATCAAAGCAACTCCAAAACAGAATGAAGAAAAATTTTCTATATAAATGTAATGGATTGTTTGAAATAAATTTCTTGACAAAAATGTTAAATGTTCATTTATACTGCTTCACCAGATAAGGGAAAGTGGTCCCTTTGGTCATTTGTTTTTAACCCTTTTGCTTTTAAATTGGCCTTATTAAGCCAGTTCAAACTTGCAAGATCCAGCCTCTCACATTTTAACCCTACGATGTCATTCTAAACTTAAACGGTCATACCATGGAAATCTCAAAGCCACAAGATAAGGCATAATTAATTCAAAATGATTTGAATGAATAAACATTGCATTTGCCAGAGGAATTTGAATATTAAAGGTTAAGGGCCTCTGAAGCTGACATAGAGGGAGAAGGAAGTGATTGTTAAACTGGAGACCGGCCCTCAATGCTTGTACTAGAATTAGTTCTCATAAAGGCACTGCAGGACCAAGTGACAAATCAAGTTTACCACCCAAATTTGATTAAAATCTTTTGAAGTGCAGGCATGGCTGTGTGGTAGAACGTTTGCATTCCAACCGTATGAGTTTGTGTTCAGTCCCATAGTGTGGCACCTGGGGCATGTGTATTCCTACTATAGCCCTATGCTGACCAAAGCTTTGTGATAGGATTTAGCATACAGAAACTGAAAGAAGCCCATTGTATCTGTGTGTGTGTGTGTGTGTATATATATATATGTGTATACATATATGTGTGTGTGTGTGTGCATGTGTGTATGTATATATATTAATAAATAAATGGAGTCAAACACAGGTGTTATTCAAATTCTTTTACTTCCGACATATGTTTCGAAGACAACATTGGTATTATTCCAAAAGAATAAAATGGTGTAAAACAATGTAAACTTCTTTTCAGGGAAATGAAGAAATAAAACTCGTCAATAAGACATTTTAACATAATGTAATGGATGTGTATAATGATGAACGAAACGCTATTAAGTTTATTTAAAAAACCATTAGAAGATATAACGTCAAAGGTAGCCTATAGAAAGAGGAGGGGTAACCAGTGTTGTCTTCGAAATATATGTCCGAAGTAAAAGAATTTGAAGAACACCTGCGTTTAACTCCATTTATTTATTTATATATATTATACAAAATATTTCACATCAACCTGGAGTTTCTACCTTTACAAACAGGGTAGCCTTGCTAAACACAAATTTCTGCCTCTTTGGGCCTCGTCAGGAGCAATTGCATGCTAAAATAAAATCAGCTGTTGCTGATATAGCACAACAGTGATAGAAAAATCACCAATGCCACAATTATCCAGAAGGTTCCCGAGACAAAAATATATAAGCTTTAAAGCATTCAATATAATCAAATATGCCATTTCTATTAAAACATGTAATTAACTGAAACTAATTATACTGTAGCATATTAGAAGTGTTCAGTTTTTTGAACTATGATTAGAAGGGAAACTTAAAAGCATGCAGAGAAGAAACTAAATACATGATAAGATATATTTACTTCTGTCTGTGTTCTAGTGTTTCTGGCCAAACCTGTTGTCCATTCTCATTAATGAAATGATAAACTGAATATACTCACAGACCCTGTCTCTCTCCGGAGTAATTCACTGGAACCAGTGGAGTTTCGTAGTGCTACATTGCAGCTCCGAAATGTAGGTCTCTTAGCAATGGCCTGCTCTTCTCGTAATCGGTGTACATAGTTTCTAAAACAGACACATATATATATCATATAGTTATGTATACACATGTATACAACAAAAAAGAAAAGAAAAAACAATAACATACTCACACATACACACAAATGCTCAAATACAAGGGGTGGTGTAAGCTTTAAGGGTATCACAAAAAGCCTGGCTGGAGGCCCAACCTTCCGTCTTCTTTTACAGGGTGTAGAAAAACAGAAGAACCGTTGCAATAAGCGTGTGAATCTGAGAGGGGAATATGTTGAAAAACATCATAATTAACTGGCCCTCCTGTATTTTCTTTTATCCAAAGCCAGGAACTTTTCAGCACTCCCTAGTACAGTAGAGGCATGTGACTTAGTGGCATGTATTCTGGCTCTTTACATTCTGGGTTCAAATGTCACTGAGCTCAACTTTACTTCTCATCCTTTCAGGACTTAAAAAAATAAAGTACCAAAGTCAAGCGCTGTAGTTGATCCCTTCCCCTAAAATTTCAGGCGTTGTACTAAAAATTGAAACAGTTATATATTAAACATTGTACTAAATACACTGACCCCAAAAATACAAGGAAAGCTTCATTAATGAATTGGAACTTAGTACATATGAATTGGCAATCCAATACTTTATCTTCATAGTTATTTTACTTCATTATATATTAAAACATACATTGTACACAAACCATTCACGCATTGCACACTAAATATACATTTTCCATAAACCAATCAAGTGTTGCATGTTAAATACACATTAGAACAGAAACTATCCAACCATTGCACATTAAATATACTTTGATCACAAAATGCTAAACCATTATACATTTAATATGCTTTGTAGAAGAAAGGAAAAATAAAATCAGTACTTCCATTAATCGAAAAACTGGATTTACCAAAGTGTCTTCTTTGAATCCATTGCATAGCATAGAAAAACAACAGGGTAATGTTGTTATTAGGCGAGGTTAGGAAGGTAGCACTGAATCCATTGTGGTGTTAGTATAGCAGTGAAGACTACATCTTTATAGGTAGCTGTCACTGAATTAGTTTCTCTATGACCAGCTATTCATGTAAGCTGGTAAATATTACTTGAAAAATTCCTTGGATGAGAAAATTGTAATATTTTTTAAAACTTTGAAGTCTATTATTCATATGTTATACAATGAAGAGAACAAGGTCGGTGCTGCAGATTAATGATGCAAATAAGTGGTTTGCCATGTGGGCTGAGATCTAGGGGCACAAGAAACAGAAAAAAAAATGTAACAGACATGTCTTTTTTGGAATAATGGATCTTGAAGTACACATAATGCTATAAATAATCCTTTCTACTCTTGGCACAAAACCAGAAATTTTTGGGAAGGGGACTAGTTGATTGCATCGACTCCAGTGCACAACTGGTACTTATTTTATTGATCTTAAAAGGATGAAAGGTAAAGTCAACCACGGTGAAATTTGAACTCAGAATGTAAAGACATACAAAATGCTGCTAAGCAATTTGTTCAGCACACTAACAGTTCTGCCAGCTCAACACCTTTATAAAGATATAAATAATCCTTTAGGTACAAGGCTTGAATTTGGTGGGGAGCAGGGGTAAGTCGATTACATTGACTCCATTGTTCAACTGATACTTATTTTATTGACCCCGAAAAGATAAAAAGTGAAGTCGACCCCGCTGGCATTTGAATTCAGAACATGAAGATAGACAAAATACTGCTAAGCATTTTACCTGGCATGCTAACGATTCTCCCAGCTTGTCACCTTTATAAAACTATAAATAATAACAATGTGTAAATACTTGTTTGGGAAATCCTTTTGGACAGAAAAACTCAAAGGCTACCCTTGAGATTTGAACTCACATCTCCAGTAGACAAGATGAACAAATATCTATTTAATTTTAGCTTTAGTACCCATGTCTAACATCTAAGGATGTTGTAGTTATTTGAACAATGTTTTAGCAGAAAATTGAAAAATCACCAGCTGAAGTACTGATACGATACTATACTATATATCATGGCTCTCTGTATATCTTACTCAATGTGGATATGCTGCAGAAAGCCACAAAACTGTGGCATCTTCTTCAAGAAAACATCTTGCATAGATGTATTATGTCAAATAGCACAGAAATATATCAGTAACAAGCAAAACATGTCCAGAGTCTCTGAAATTGCTAAATCTAGATTTCTACGTCTGTGAGCGCATCATCAGTAGCAAGGATCTGTTAGTAACTGTATGCTTAGACAAATTTAGCCTTTACTGATATAGAAAAACAGTGATTAACAAAGCACTGGTGTTGCAAATAGCTGGCAGATTGGGTAAAAATTCATTGTTAGTGAAGAAAGTAGTATTGGTTCAGAGTAGCAATCTGTATGTCTTACTTAACATGGACATACTGTAGAAAGTCACAACACTGTAGTATTCATCTTGAAAAAGCATCTTGTAAAGATAAATAGCACTTGAAGGCATAAGCGTATCAGTAGCAGACAAAAGGTGTATCAAGAGCAGACGAAAGCAGACAGAAGCAGTGGAATTGCTAGATCTGGATTTCTGCGTCATTGCACGTCATCAGTAGAAAGTATCCATTATCAAATGCATGCTTAGACAAAATTAACCTCTGCTAATATAGAAAAACAGAAATTGATAATTCACTGGTGTTGCAAATATCCTGCCAAGCTGGGTAAAAATTCATTACGAGTGACAGAGTAGTTTTAGTTAAAAATTGCTTTATATATACTTTGCTTAATGTGGATATCCTGTTTTGTTGCCTTTTACAGTATAACCATGTTAAGTAAGATATACAAAATGCTATTTTGAACTAATACGCCTTCCATCATTTATAACAAACTATATATTATTTTTATAAGCTACAGCTCTTAACTACAAAATGCTATTTTGAACTAATACGTCTTCCATCATTTATAAGAAACTGTTGTTGTTGTTGGCACTCCGTCGCTTACGACGTCGAGGGTTCCAGTTGATCCGATCAACGGAACAGCCTGCTTGTGAAATTAACGTCCAAGTGGCTGAGCACTCCACAGACACGTGTACCCTTAACGTAGTTCTCGGGGATATTCAGCGTGACACAGTGTGACAAGGCTGACCCTTTGAATTACAGGCATAACAGGAAGTAAGAGTGAGAGAAAGTTGTGGTGAAAGAGTACAGCAGGGTTAGCCACCATCCCCTGCCGGAGCCTTGTGGAGCTTTAGGTGTTTTCGCTCAATAAACACTCACAACGCCCGGTCTGGGAATCGAAACCGCGATCCTATGACCGCGAGTCTGCTGCCCTAACCACTGGGCCATTGCGCCTATATATTATTATTATAAGCTACAGCTCTTAACTTCATTCAGTGAACATTTATAACTGAAAGACAAGGTACTTCATTACAGGGCCAGTCTAGAGTACTGAATGCTTTAGTACTAGCTTTGGAAGAGAGGATAATGATGGTCACAATATTAACTAAATGATTCTTTAATTAGTGAAGAGTGTAATTACTCAGAAACAATGATGATGTCGATGATGATGATGATGACGGAGATGTCAACAATTCAACTGCAGCGACTGGAATGATGGCAATTATCCTCTTGTGAGAATTTAAGCTGTTATTTGAGTCACTAAAACTTCAAGTGGATTACTCTGCACAATAATGTTGTCAGCATTTGCAGCTCTTTAAATACAAACGTACACCTGCACCCACCTGCACACACTTGTACACACCTGTACGAACACGTGTGTGTGTGTGTGTGTGTGTATAGAAATAAGGTTTCTATCTTTGACTAGTTTACACTTAATGTCTTTAGCACTTCAGACTTTCTCCAATACAAGTAAATTGGTTACAGTAAGTTACTTTGAGTTTACATACGCACGCACACACACACACACACACACACACACACACACACACACAATTATATATATCATGGCATTCTGTATATCCTACTCAATGTGGATACACTGCAGAAAGCCACACACATAAACAAACACACACACAAACAAACTTATACTCACACACACACACTCTCTCACACACACACACACTTATACTCACATACACACACACACACATACTCACATACACTCACACACTTATACTCACATACACTCACACGTGTGCATGAGGTTATACTGAGGGTAAGGCAAAATTGTGCATAACTTTTTTACTAACTGACTGAAGGATGTTCAAAATGCACAATTAGTGAAGCGACCCTTTATTTCTACTGGTTCTTCTTTATTGCAAGGAAATAATTGATCCCAATGAGAAGCAGCATGTTACCATTGAGTTTTTGATGAAGGATGAGTACAGGCTGTACTGCATCCACAGACGGCTTCAAGTTCTTTACAGAAATGACATCATTGGTTTCAAATTTTTTGGCACAAGACCAGTAATTTTGAAGAAAGGGGTCAGTTGATTACATCAACCCCCATGTTCAATTAGTACTTATTTTATTGACCCCAAAAGGATGAAAGGTAAAATCGACCTCAGTGGAATTTGAACTCAGAACGTGAAGATGTATGAAATGGTGCTAACCATGTTGCCTGGTGTGCTAATGATTCTGCCTGCTCACCACTTTACAGAAAGATGCCATAAATGACAACAGCATCTTTCACTGATGATGAAGATGTTTAAAGAAGGGGAAAAACCAGTGTTGGAGACAAACCACACAATGGAAGACCATCTGCTGTGACCACTGGCATGGCTCCTCAGTAAGTGGATGAATTGATCTATGATGAATTTCAATCCATGAACTTGCTGCAGAACTGGACAGTGGTCACAATATATTACAGAAGATATTGGAAGACTTTGGGGGATAGGAAAATGAGTGAAAAATGGGTATTTCAGCTGCTGATGTCTGATTTGAAGGAGAAAAAAATGGAAGTCTGCTTTGATCTGCTGGAAGTATTTGAGGGCCAATGAAGACTCATTTTTTTTTTAGATCTGATGATGAAAGATGAGACATGAGGGTATGTTTATGATCTGTAAATGCAGGTTCAGTCCATGGAATAACATCACATCTGGTTTTCAAGGTGTAAGGGGTTCAAAAGCCAGTGATCTGCAGAGAAAATCCTGGTGATTGATTTTGGGATGATAAGGGTATAATTCTCCTTGATTTTCCAGAACATAGTTGTACTAGGAATAGAAAGCTGTACATTTGGACATTCACATGTTTAGAGAAGCTCTTAAGAAGAAGAGACCAAACAAGAATCTGAAGACAATGCATCCACATTCACCATAACAATTTGTGATCAGACAATTTTTAGCAACAAATCAGGCAATTAGCACATTGAGATGGCCAACTCTCTCCCATTTATAAAACCACTTCTGTCTGGGGCTCTCTAACTTCTATTTTTTCTGACCAATGAAGAACACTCTTTGAAGACAATGACTTTATGACACAAACAAGGTGAAAGTGGATGTGAAGAAGTGGATACAAGAGTGCAGGCTTAAATGTTTTCAAAGACAATTTGTGAGTTGTGTTCAACAAATGATACTAATTTATTATTTGTGATGGCTACTGTGTTGAGTAGTAGCTTTGTATGGAGGAAGAGTAAGTCTACCAGTCTGTGCAATTAGAATATCCTATGTCACTTGATGAGAATATCATACCCACTTCTGCATTACTTTCAGTATAATGCGCATGTGTGTGCGCGTGTAACTTCCTTATATGTATCTACATATGTTTAGCTATGTCTATATGTGAGTATATATACATACATATATATATATATATATATATAAATAAATAATATAGGCATGGCCGCAGTCAAATGACTGAAACAAGTAAAAGAATATGTGTATGCATATATATATATATATATATACACACACAGACACACACACACATATATATACACACACATAATGCGCACTCTCTCTCTCTATATATATATCTATACACACACACACACACTTATATACATAAAGTCCACAGCTGTAACCTACACCAGTGTCACATAACCAGCCATGCTTGAGGAATCCTATCGAGTCAAGTACATCAACATCATCAACATCAAAATCAAATCAAATGGAAATTGTAGTTGTGAGGCCCGTGCTGGTAGCACATAAAAAGCACCATCTGAACGTGGCCGATGCCAGCTTTGACTGGCTTCTGTGCCCGTCGCATATGAAAAGCACCATCTGATCGTGGTTGATGCCAGTTCCTCTGGCCCCTGTGCCGGTGGCATGCAAAAGCACCCACAACACTCTTGGAGTGGAAGGGCATCCAGCTGTAGAAACACTGCCAGATCAGATTGGGGCCTGGTGCAGTCTCCTGGCTTCCCAGACTCCAGTTGAACCGTCCAACCCATGCCAGCATGGAAAACAGACGTTAAATGATGATGATGATGATACACACACACACACACACACACACACGCTTATATACATAATGAGGATATTATTATTAATAAATAATAACAATATAGGTGGCTATTGCTCTATCTATCTATCTATCTATCTATATAATAATATAGATTTAATCAAAAGATTAAATGTGGTTCTTAAAATGTTTGAGGCACCAGAATTTGGTAGGGTAAAAACCAAAAACAAAATCAAGAGATTTGGTGAATAAAATTTGAAGATAAGCAATTTTTGTTGCTTATCTTCAAATATCTATCTATCTATCTATCTATCTATCTATCTATCTATCTATCTATCTATCTATCTATATATATATATATATATATATATATATACATACACACACAATGCTTACACAAATGTATATGAAGATATATCTCAACTTCTCAACATGGTAACATGGCTTTCGGTATTAAGCTACCTCTATTCATTTCGCCATGTCTATAACAAAATGTTGGCTTAACAGCATTGTGCTATAGTGTAAAATCTTTTATGCTGCATAGTCAATTAGTGTCAATATTGTCAAATCCTTAACGGTTATCAAACTCACACCAGTTTTTAAATTAACTTACTCACCAGTAAGCTACAAAACATTTTGTCAGAAGTTATCAAGTTTTATTGACATCATAGTGACTATGTTAAAAGCATTCTGACAAGTTTTAATATTTTTTTTTCTTTTTCACTGATACACTCTGCATAACTGCCACTGGAATATGTATAATGTTGACGTTCTTAGTTTGGTACCAAGAAACCCTATAGTCTGTTGTGCTAATAGAGAAAAACTGACATATTGGGATTTTGTCTTTTTCTGTGGTGCAAAGTTAATTGCTGAAATGGAAGGTGTGAAGTCGATAAAGTGATGATGATGATGTTAATAGTGATGGTTGTTGTTGCTAAGGCAGTGAGCTGGCAGAGTAGTTAACACATCAGGTGAAATGCTTAACAGTAAGTATTTTGTTTGTTTTCATGTTCTGAGTTCAAATTCAACTGGGGTCGACTTTGCTTTTGGAGGGGAACTTTCTAGGTGCAATCCCATGGTCATTTGTGACCAAAGGGGCTCTTTACCCTTTTCACCCTAGAAATGTATTACATTTCTCCTTCTCCATTCCTCAGGCAAAGACATGCACTCTTTTGTAATGCACCACTGTCAAATCTTCGCTGATCAGATTTGTTCCATGTTCAAAATTACCCTGAAACCACATGACTGAAGTGTGAGTTTCTTAACCACACACTCGTGCTTGCACTTTTGACCATAAGCCTGTTTGCTCAGGGTTGACCCTGGGCTAAATATACCCCACTACATTCCACTTTTATTTATATTTCATAATTGAGATAGACCTATACAGGATCAAACTCTGCTATCAATAACCAACCAGCCAATCAGCCAACCAACCTGTGAACCAATGAACCAACTAGTTTGTTTTAGTAACTATCATCATTGAGCAATGTCAGCGACTCATAGAAGTATAATTTATGAAACATATTTCTGGAGTATGAAAGAAACTAAAATAGTAACTTTTAAGTTTCAACATAAAGCTGTATAACTCTTTTAACTATAGCTTGTTTATTTATTTATTTCTTTGTTTGTGTGGTTGTGTAGTTGTGTGGTGTAGTACTTTGTGAATAGTTGTATTGTGTGTGTGTGTGTGTGTGTGTGTGTGTGTGTGTGTGTGTGTGTGTGTGTGTGGTTTGTGTAGTTGTTTGATTTGTGTACTAAGATTATCTAAAGGATGAACAACGATTCTGAAATATGGCTCAAAATGTAATGGCTGAGAAATGGAATAAATGGGTGGAAGATATTCTTATTCCATTTTCGTACGATCTTATAAGATATTATTTTAAGATAGTTATTTTTTAAAAAATACGAACAAATAAGCAGAAAAAAAAAAAAATTCTTAAAAGATTATTAGTTCAGGAAAGATTACTTAAGCGAGACAAGTAAAAGAAAAAAAAAAACCCCCAACAAAATATTAATATAAGGTAGATGAATAATAATGATAAAAACAAAGAAAAGGAAAGAGGTTGGGAGTGAAGGAAGAAGGTGTGTAAGTGTGGAGGAGAAACAAGCTGAGTTTAAGTAAATTACATGAAGATAAGATGTTTAAACGGGAGACTTAATGTGATCTAAATAGAATCCTGTTAATGGCCAGCAGACCACCAATCCCATCCCTATCCCACTCCTCTCCTTCCATACCCCACACTCTCTAAATTCTCTTGATGAGGAAAATGGTGTACGTCAAACATATCCAAAAATAAGCTGGAGCCCATATGCAACAATCACAAAACCTATCAGTAAACATATATACATGTATGTGTGTGTGTGTGTGTGTGTGTGTATGTGTGTGTGCTTGCATATATGTGGATATACACTACATACACACACATGTACACTGTTAGATTCTTGCACATTACATAGAATTATTTGAACATGGAGAAAACGTAAACTCAATATATATAGAGTAGAGTCAATTTATGGGCATAAATTCAATGATACACTTCTTAACTGCTATTCTGAATTGCCAGGAACACTTTTGATAAGCTGTCTGAGAGAGAATTATATACATACATACGTACATATATATATATATATATATATATATATATATATA
>NC_068992.1:14747152-14750208 GCF_001194135.2 Octopus bimaculoides
CAGCATGCTAACCATTTTGCCACCGCCTTCTTAATAGTGATAATAATGATCCTTTCTACTATAGGCACAGGGCCTGAAATTTGGGGGCGGGGAACTAGTCGATTTCATCAACCCCAGTATGTAACTGGTACTAATTTTATCAACCCTGAAGGGATAAAAGGCAAAGTCGACCGCGGCACAATTTGAACTCAGAACATAATGGCAAATGAAATACTTCTTAGCATTTCGCCCGGCATGCTAACGGTTCTGCTAGCCTGCCACTTTAATAATAATGATAATAATAATAATAATAATAATAATAATAATAATAATGGTACTAATGATTTCAAATTTTGGCACAAGGCCAGTAATTTTGGGGAAGTGGGTAAATCAATAACATCAACCCCAGTAGTCAACTGGTACTTATTTTATCGACTTTGAAAGGATGAAAGGCAAAGTTGACCTTGGCAGAATTTGAACTCAGAAGGTGGATGAGATTTTGGAGTTGTCAGAAACAGTAAAATGCTGTGATATTTTATCTAGACCTGTGTCTTGTATGATCTGAGTTCAAGCTCTGATGGTGGAATCTGGTTTATTTTTTTCTGCTGTTGGTGTGACACTGACAAAATATATGCTAGACATATTTGGGAATTGATATTTGATCAAAGCAATTACACTATTTTGTTACAAATGTGGGGCCTTGTATGAATGGGGAAAATCTTTAATTCATCTTAAATAATATCAGTAGCACTGGACACTGAGTTAGATTGATAGAAAAAGCAGACAAATCCCCTTCGAATCAAAAGCTATCATCTTATTTAAGGACAAGATATACTAGATTGTGTAGCACAACATATCTCTAAAAAGTCGAGATGGTCAAGGCTGGAATGACTTTTTTCATATGTCTGCTTGCTCAGTGTTGGCCTAAGGGGCTAAACAACAACGCACAGCTATAACAACAAGAGCAACAGCATGAACACAAGAAGACAAAAGCAATAACAACAGCGAAAACAACAGCAAGTGTACCAAACAACAAAAAAAAACCCAGCAACAACAATAAAAACACCAGCAATAATAACAATTACAACAATAGCAACAACAGTTAAGTTCCATCAATCCAGTATCCAGTAATTTAGCAGATTCAAATGATTGCTTCTTTTGTTGTGCTTCACCAATTTTTCTTCCAAAGTATGATTACAGGCCACTGATGTCCCCCCATTATTGTTTATGAGGAATTTCAAAAGGACAGTGGCCAGTGCTTAACCCTTTAGCATTTAAACAGCCCATATCCACTCAAAATAATCTACCTGTTTTATCTTCAAACTGGCCAGATCTGACCCCTCACACTTACTCTACACTGTTACTCTAAAAATAAACAATCACATTAAAATGTCAAAGCTACAAGATAATGCATGATTAATTCAAATCAATGTGAATAAATAAGCTTTACATTCGACACAGGAATTTGAATACTAAATGGTTAAATCGCTCATGTCTCTCTTTATCTACTTATATACATACCCTCTATTAGTGAAAATGTTCTCCAATTGTTATAAAAGTAACTAATTTAGTGTGAAGGTGTGTAACTTAGTGGTAAGGGTGTGTGGACTCGTGAGTGTAAGATTGTGGTTTCAATTCCTGGACTGGATGACACATCGTGTTCTTGAGCAAAACACTTCATTTCACATTGCCAGAGTACTCAGTTGACAAAAATAAGTATTTCCTGCAATAGACTGGTGTCCCATCCGGGGGGAAGAAATTTATGCACCATGGAAACCAGAAGATTGATGCTAAGAGTCTATATTACCCAGGAAAGATCTTTATCCGAACTAATTTAGTAAAAGTATGAAAAGAAAGAATGTAACTTTCACTTAGTATTTGGAATTGAAATTAAACAATGTTTGAAAAGTGGTGAGAATTGTATTGGTATCACGTGTGAACATAATATAGGTCCTTTGACAATTTATGACATTGTGAAACCAAAATACAAGTTTATAAAATTTATAACTGATTCAAAGACAAGTAAAATGTTGATGTGTGTCAAAAAAAAAAAAAAAAAAAAAAAAAAAAACTTTCAGAATGAGATGCTGGGGGTTTATTTGGATTAGTGCAAAGTTATCTGAGAGTATGTCAATTTCAGCTTCAATGGTTATTGAAAATATCAAGCAATTACATGAAGATAAGAGTATTATGGAAAGTTGTGAGTTTGTAGATGGTTAGTTTAGAAACTTTAAAATTTAGAGCATGACATTCATAAACCCAATTTTTCTGACAAAAAGAAGGCAGCAGATATTGCTAAATGATACAGTTACATATTTGGGGACCTCGTGAAAACCCCGCCCCAAAAAACCAAATAATTTTTTTAAGATTGATTTTCAATCTACCAAGTGTTACTCAAGCAGTACTCAAGTTTCAAGGGTGCTGTATTAGTGGAACTCGAATGTAACCACAAGAACACTACAGCACCAGCAACAACAACAACAACAACAACAACAACTGCAATAATGACAACAACAATAGCCACAATAACAACATCATTTGCAACAACTATATCTCAATTAGGCGTATTTACCTGATTCTTATGATTGCTGCTACCAGGAAGAACAAACCTATTACTGACGAGCAGGTGACAATGATGAACATCTGGGTGCGGCTGAGTCCTGGGAGTAGGGTAGAAAGGGAGAGAGAGAGAGAGAGAGAGGTGGGGAGAGACAGAGTGAAAGAAAGAGAAAAAATAAATTAAAGGGGACGACACAATTGTTTGATTTTTAATATCAATATAAAGTACCATCATCATCATGGTCATCATCATCATCATCGTCACCACCACCACCACCACCATCACCATCATTATCACCAATGCCAACAATATCACCACCACCACCACCACCACAACCATCAACATCATCATATTGACTATTGTCATCACCGCCAACACCACCATCATGGCGATCAGCCCCCACCATCATCACCACCACCACCACCACCACCACCACCATCACCATAGCGATCACCACCACTGCAATTACCATCATCATCATTGTTGTCATTCTGTGCTCCTCGTCCTTATTGTCATC
>NC_068992.1:14750419-14752751 GCF_001194135.2 Octopus bimaculoides
GGCTGAAATATCTTTTATGTTAGGTCTGCTCATCCAGGGAATAACTGAGAATATCCAGGGAATATCTGGGACTAAATGATGACAAGTGCATCGACATGTCAAATAGTAAATATATTTTAAGTCAGGGGGGGGGGTCTGCAAACTATGGCCCACAACCTCGTTTCAGCAAAATCTTGTACAACTTAACTGAATATATAACTGCATGGCTGAGCGAATAAGATTTGGTAGCATGTACCATGCTTTTGCTAACTGCTTTTAGCGTTTATGTGGCTGTGAGAAAACTGAGGCATCCTCTCAGTTCCATCATTCTTGAGTAAGGGGGAAAATACATGATATAACACCTGGAGTGAGAGAGAGGGCTACTCAATGACCTGGTTGTGGCTCATTTACAGCCAAGTAGCTTGAGACAATGTGAAACGAAGTGCCTTACTCAAAGATACAATATACTGCCTGCACCAAGAATTGAACCCAGTACTTAATGATAATGAGCCAAACTAGCCTATCCACTGGGCCACACACCACTGAAACTGAATGCAGAAATGTATTTAGTAAGGCACTGTAAGGTATTGGTCATTCCATTGAGTTCTTTATTTCAGCTAGCTTTCAACTGCAATAATGAAACCAATAATTTATTAATTAACTAATTAACTAGTTATAATTAATCTTGTTAATTATGCCAATTATTATTATTGAAACCATCATTCAGACCAAAAACGATTTCTCTGCACTGGAGGCTAAATGGACAAAGCAATACTTAATTACTACACTTTGTACAGACTTATTGGTCTTAAATTTTGGCACAAGGCCAGCAGATTTGGGGGGAAGGGGGCTAGTCAATTACATGGACCCCAGTACTCAACTGGTACTTATTTTATCGACCCCCAAAAGGATGAAAAGCAAAGTCAACCTTGGCGAAATTTGAACTCAGAATGTAAAAATGGATGGAATGCTGCTAAGCATTTTTGCCTGGCATGTTAACGATTCTGCCTGCTCGTTATCTTGTTAATTTAGACATGTTGGTCACAAGTTCAGTGTGGGAGCAATGACTGACCTTTCCCTTATTGCTTTAACTCACAGTACCGAGTTCAAAATCTCCCTCAGGCTTGAAGAAAAGCAGTAGTTATGTGGTGGGGTGGGTATGTGCGGTAACATCACATCGCTGCATCCACCATCTGTTGGTGATTCCCTACTTCTGGTAGATGACCCCTTTGCACCGTTCAAGCGACAACCTTCCAGCTCAAGGGTCTCTTTTGGGTAGTCGTCACTGGTGAAGGTCTTGCAAAGCTGAAGTGCAAACCCCACCTCAACCTCTTTTAGCTACCTTTTATGATACAGAAGAAATGTTGGGTACATTCTTTGACATGTCAATCTCCACACATCACAAGAAGAAAACCATAGGGAATATCTCTTATGGATCTTTTCTGAAATTGTTGAATGTATACAAATTCTTCTGTAACGTCCAAACTGTTTAATGCAGTTGGAGAAAATTGCTTCTTTATGTAAAGTTAAATGCACAGGCTAATGTACACATGTGCACACACATATAAAGCACAAATATGTTGTATATAATGGATGGTAAGTGCTTACATCTGTATATTACAAATAGTGTTGGCTAAAATCTATAGATATATTCTATAGTTGAGTGATTCATTAATGAAATCTTTTATATATATATATATATAGGTTAGTTGAGTTAGAGGTTAAAGTAACTGTCTAAGGGATAGACGTATCCATTACTACCGGTATATTACCTATAGTTAACCATGGGCATACATATGCAAACATATTATGCTCATAGGTTATAGGTAAAGACAAGGATAAACATGGGTTTATCAAGAATCAAAATTTAAAGAAAACAGAAAATTGGGAAGTACTGATGAACAACAATTGACTTACATCATTTATTATTTATTAATTCAATACAAATAGACTGTACCTATCTAACAGCTGTTTCTGCTTCCAATGTTGTATGGTATTGCCATTGATATGCAAAAATATATAAAAAATATTAATCATATTTGGTAATAAAACCAATCTGAAACAAGGTGGCCATAATTAGAGACTACTGGTTGCAGTACACCCCAAAAAACGATTAATATTTTGACATATTTTTGCCTATCAATGGCAATACCATACAACATAGGAAGCAGAAACTGCTGTTAGATGGGATGCAGTCTACTTACGTTGAATTAATGAATAATAATTGATGTAAGTCAATTGTTGTTCATCAGTACTTCTCCATTTCCTGTTTTCTTTATATATATATGTGTGTGTGTGTGTGTTTATACATATGTATATATACATATGTATGTATATTTATATGTATGCATAT
>NC_068992.1:14756765-14763058 GCF_001194135.2 Octopus bimaculoides
GTGGAAGGCTGCACCAGACTCCAATCTGATTTGGCATGGTTTTCTATGGCGCCAACCACTCCGAGAGGGTAATGGGTGCTTTTACATGCTTCTCTGTGTCAATGAAGTGAAGTTAAGAGGAAATCCAGAATGTTGTGCTGCATGGTATATATTCCATCAACCAATGCAGGACGTATGGAAGTGGCTACCTAATCTTTAAGACTGAGAACAAGGGAAAAAAAAACTGTGCGGGAGGAGGGGAACTAGTTGCACACTAACAGACCCATAGACTGGTGCTGTTATACATAGGAAGATGAAATACAAAGGCCAACATTATCTTTGTATTACAGCAAAAAGGTCATGGGGGTAGTGTAACATGCAACAATAATTGGTCAGGTAAGTTCCGCAAGAATATGTATGTCATTAATGAGGTCATGAATAGTGATGGAAAGACTTTAACAAAGAACCAAGTGATTGCTTGACCAGTACATTAAACAAATGATCGATTAGTTAGTCGGTTAGATATTCAACCAACTGACTAACAATAAAGAAGTGATATCGAACCAGTGCATGTGTTTATGATTATTGGCATTATGACCCTCCCAAGGCATAACAAGCTCTTTTTCCAAATACTGTGACTGTAACAATTATTTCTTGTGTAAACTTTATCTATGTACATATTTCTATTCACAGATTTTTTTCTGATACCAGAAAATACCAGAAAAATAACTGGGTAGTGTTAGGGGTGTGAAGAGGCAGGGGGAATTTAATTAATATTTTTAACTATGTCATAGTATTATACTAGAGCTACACGCAAGTGCTTAGGGGGTGTCTCAAGTCTTAGGAGGCTCGTTTTAACAATGGCTGTCATGAAATGAAAATTGCTTAACAGTGAAAAAAATCAGGATTTGCTTACAGACATAGTTCACATATAGCTTACCTCTGATTTACTGTGATAATTGAATAAGATCGGTTGAATAAGAAACAGCCAATATCTTGAGAAGATAAATTACTTCTCATCTCAACCTAACAATACTTTATACAAATCTATTATTGTCAGTTTGCAGATATGGCTGTGCAAGTCTTTCCGGTTGATGGAGATAAATCTAATAATAAGAGATGTCATATTAATCTAAGAATAATCGACCGGAATCTTTTACAAATATACACCAACTAATAAAAATACACAACATCAAAGTAAATACACACACACACGCACACACACACACACACACACACACACACACACACACACACACATCAAATTTCCAAATTTTACGACAGGTTTGTTGGTGCCATCTTGTTATTTGTAAAGTAATGTATTTTTCCTTCTTTATGCCATAACAACAATATTGACTGAAAAGATTGTAGTTTGTATCCACCTGTGTTGTGTTGTGTTGTGTTGCGTTGTGATAATTCCATGTTAAAGATGTTTATGTCTTGTCAGCCCAGTCAGTCTGGCTGTAAATTGGTACAATGACATAACTGCAGATTGCCCCAACAAGCAGTCAAATGTACTATGGTGTTGAAGTGACATTCTGACAAACAAAAGCTATATTTGCAATGTTATTGTTGTTGACAAGCTCCATGTGAATTATACATACATACATACATACATACAAGTTTATCATTTAAATATACATGAATATGTCTAGATAAGCAGCTATATGCATGAGAATACATACATAAAACAAAACAGACAAATCAGCACATATACATACATACATACATACATACCAGCAAAAATACCCTGTTGTTGAAGTTGAAATTCCAATGAAGGAGCCTTAGATCTAGGTTAGAAACCGGCTCTTTCTCCATTGGCGAGGAATCTCAAAATAAAACCGAATAATGACATACATACACACACACACGCAAATATATATACATTATCATCATCACCATCATTATTTACTTATTTCTTTATTGCCCACAAGGGGCTAAACATAGAGGGGACAAACAAGGACAAACGAAGGGATTAAGTTGATTACATTGACCCAGTGCATAACTGGTACTTAATTTAACCGACCCCGAAAGGATGAAAGGCAAAGTCGACCTGAGCGGAATTTGAACTCAGAGTGTAGCAGCAGACAAAATACTGCTAAGCATTTTGCCCGGCGTGCTAACGATTCTGCCACCTTACCACCTTGCCATCATCATCATCCTCATTAGTTACTGTCTGCTTTCCATGCTGGCATGGGTTAGATGGTTTGATCGGAACTGGAGAACTGCACCAGATTCCAGTCTGATCTGCTTCTATGGCTGGATGCTCTTCCTAATGCCAACCACTCCCAGACTGTAATGGTTACTTTTCTTGTGCCACCAGCATGGGTGCCATTTACATGACATCAGTAATGGCCACAACTATGATTTCACAGTTGCCATTTACATAACACTGGCATTATGTACCTACCTGGCAAAAATGAGTTGAACCTGCATTTCAAAGGGCCAGCCTTGTCACACTTTGTGTCACGCTGAATCTCCCTCGGGTACATGTGTCTGTGGAGGGCTCAGCCACTTGCACATTAACTTCATGAGCAGGCAGTTCCATTGATCAGATCAGCTGGAACCTTTGCCGTCCTAACCGATGGAGTGCCCGTAATATATATATATATATATATATATACATAAATTTTTAGAAGGAAAAGGTTGACAGTAACTTTGAAGTTTCAGCATACTTGCATCTTCAGTTTATTGATGACAGCAAACAAGCTAAAACTCAGAGGTCACTGTCAGCCTTTCACTTGTAAAAATCAAGTAATATGCAATTTATTAAAAAATTATTGAGCAATCCTTTAGTTTGGTACTAAATTGTTTTTATATAAAACTTACCATCATTTGAATTAGAGAGAAGTTTGAATTAGATGGAATTGTTTAGAATCTCCATAGGAAATGTTCTGGAAGGCTATGGACATTAATAAGCCCCCACAAAGCAATAAATGGCACTAGAAGCGTATTGTCAGAGTTGCAGAAAATCTGTGCAGCAAGCAAGTTCAGAAATGGGAATTTCAATATCAAGCGTTTATCACGTTTTGAAGTGCTATCATTGAAAAAGTTACATTCCAAGAATAGTCCATGCTCTCAATGAAGATGATCCAAACCAAAGAGTGGAGTTTTCTAAGTGGTACTTAAGTTGCAGACATTCCAACAAAGATTTCATGGAGTGATGAGGCTATATTTAAATTAAATGTCTCAATTGACTGCCATAATTGCACCTGCTGGGGACTCGAGAGTCCGTGAATTATGGAAGAACATTAGATCAATTTACCAAATAGTTTGTAGATGGTGATTATGATTGTTGGTTATATCCGTCCCAGTATTTTACTGGTACTAATTTATCAACTCAGGAAGAGTGAAATGCAAATTTTTCTTTGGAGCGATTTGAACTCTGAACGGAATGTAAAAAAAAAAAAAAAAAGCAAAATTAGATACCACATGGTATTTAATTTTCATCGTTGTTGTCATTGTTGTCGTCATCATCATTATCATCATTGTTGTCGTTGTCATCGTCATCATCATCATCATCATTGTTGTCATCATCATTGCCACTGCCACTACCACCACCATCATCATCATCATCATTATCATCATCATCATCGTCTTTATCGTTTTGAATAACGACAGTCTGTATTAGCAAGTTTCTCGCTGCAACAACCCTCAGAAGCACTACCATCATCATCATCATCATCATCATCATCACAATAATCACGAAAAAATACCACCGCCACCACCACCACCACCAATAAAAACCTAACCTCTCTGCTCTGCCTTCATCTCCAAAACAACACCAACACAATCAACCATGAATATCACCACCACAAATACCGTTATGAACACCACCATCAACACCACCTCATCACAATCACCACTAAAAATACCACACCATCACCATCACCATAAACACCATCACCATCATAGATATCTCCGATACCACAAATGCCATTGTAAATACCATCACCACCACCACCACCACCACCACCACCACCATCAATACCATTACCAACACCAGCACCATCACCATAATGTTAAAAAAATATTTTGTCTAAGTACATAACTAAAACTTATTTTGAGCTGTTAACGTCCCTGGTTAAAAGGGGCTAGTTTTGTGTGAGCTTAATGAGTGAAATCTACTTCACATCAACTGGTCAAATATCAGTTGGGGTCTATTTAGCAAACTGACCCCTCTTTTTAAAATTGCTGTCCTTGGTGACTAAACCAGAACCAATGTTAAAAAGAAGGAAATATTGGATAGTGTAGTCTAGCATGTCATGGTTGGAACACCTTTGATCATAAGTCTATTTGTTCACCTGTAATCAAAGGTTACACAACAACAGCAATGATAACAATGTGTCCCTAAAACAGGTGAGCACAAGTGTTAGCCAGCAATATTTCCAGTGTTGTGGTTAAGTGGCCCTTCCAACTGACTCTAGTCAGCTCTAGCAGGGTCTTCCAATATGCAACATATATGATACATTCTCTCCTGATATGTGTCTCAAACATCATCATCATCATCATTTAACATTCATTTTTTTCCATGCTGGCATGGGTTGGACGGTTTGACCAGAGCTGGCAAGTTAGAGAGCTGCACCAGCTTCCAGTCTGGGTTGGCATGGTTTCTATGGCTGAATGACCTTCTAAATGTCAACCACTTTACAGAGTATGCTGAGGGCTTTGTAGGCAGACCAACCAAGGTGCTTTCTAGGGGGGGCTGGCACAGGTGCATTTTGCACGAACATCCTATAATATGTACTTTGGTTTTGTGTGAGTGCAGTCAGAGCTTAACATATGCATGCAGGCCATTGTCCAACCTGTTTTAATGTATGACTGACAGATTTTGCTAAAGATTGCATCAGAGATGAGCAAAATGGAATACTTTAGTGCGCAAATTTTGATTGATTTTATTTTTGGAATGTCTGGAAATGAATGAGTGTGGCTTAGTGGTGAGGCTCTTTGGCTCATAATCGTAAGGTTGTGAGTTCAATTCCCAGGGGTGCATTGTGTTTATGAGAAAGACACTTTATTTTATGTTGCAACTGGCAAAAGTGTGTAGTACCAGAATTTCAAAGGGTTAATCTTGTTGCACTCTCTGTGTCACGCTGAATCTCCCTGGGAACTTCGTTAAGGGAATACATATCTGTGGAGTGCTCAGCCACTTGCATATTAATTTTATGAGCAGACTGTTCCATTGATTGGGTCAACTAGAATCCTCATTGTCAGAACCGATGGAGAGCCAGTTAATTAGTTGGGAATGTCTGGAGAAATGGTTAACATCCATAGTTTTTACAGGCCCTTCATGACTGGTGAGGTTTATGTAATGAAGATTTATTTTTCAACAATCTCAGATAAACAGATTGCATGTAAAACATATGCAAGACAGGAATGTCAGAGGTATATGAAAATATATTTACAGCAATCAATCTGGGGGATCCTAAATATGAAATTACAATTGCATGTATTTTGATTGCTATGCGTGGACAAGCAGTGCTACCTCAAACTATCTGATCTTTGTAGCTGTTTTTCTTTAACTTGTTTCAGTCATAAGACTATGGGCACCACCTTGAACGATTTTTAGTCAATTGAATCAACCCCAGTACTCTTTTAAAGCCTGGTACTTATTCTATCGGTCTTTTTGCCAAACTGCTATGTTATGGGACGTGATCAAACCAGCACCGGTTGTCAAGCAGTGGTGGACGGATAAACACGGGTATAAATACACACATACACTGATGGTGTGTGTGTGTGTATGACGGTCTTTTTCCTGTTTACGTCTACTAAATCCACCACAAGACTTTAGTCGGCCTGAGGATATAGTAGAAGGTACTTGCCCAAGAAGCCACTCGGTGGGACTGAATCCAGAACCATGTGGTTGGGGAGCAAACTTTTTACCACACAGCCACTTTTAATATTCTATGCGTGCTAAACCCCTAAACTTTGACCTTTTTTATTTCTCTTACCTCTTTTGCCTCGACTCATCTTTGTTCCCTGGTCAATCTCCTCTCCTATTTGACCTGTAATAATCCAAATAGTGCAAAACAACAGATTCAGATGCTGTTTGATAGCACATATGAAACGGCATAAGGCAACACTTAAACGATATCCTATTACACACAAGAATGAATTTACTAGACACGATTATATTTCTGTAGTTACATTAATTGCTGTGAAGTATATTTAATTGCCATCATAAACATTTATCTTTCATTACGTCCAGATTTTTTAATTTTCAAAGCAAACATAAATTTTCACATAGCTTTATGATGAATATAATCATGTGCGTGCGTATGTGTATACATATGTATATATATATATATATATAT
>NC_068992.1:14763389-14767791 GCF_001194135.2 Octopus bimaculoides
CACACACACACACACACACACACACACACACACACACAGAGTCATACACTTACATGCACACACACAAGCTTCCACCCAGTAGGATCGAACATAGAACCACATGGTTCTAAAGTAAGTTTGTTAACCACATAGCTATCCCTGCACGTATATGCACTTGTTCTTCATCAGGTAGGTTACGCTGTCCTAGCTAGCTTTGTTGCAGTGATATTAAATATAGAGTGGGTAGTGCACGACAAATAGTTGTTAGTTAATCGAACACCACATTTTATTTTTCAAATTACAAAATTGCAAAGAAATAAAATTATTTCAATTTATTGAGACATTTAAAAATAAACAGGTTAAAAAGTATTTTGCAATCCATAAATTAAACACATAATTAAATTTTGAGCTAGAATTATTCAAATAAAATTATCGTAGCGAACTGGATCGTTCTTTGAAATATTGAAACATTTTTACAAATTGCTAGAGAGCAGATGTTATATAACTGGATTTTTCCCTTCCCAATTCCAACCACTCACACAGTTTGTTTTTTGTTAACCAAATGAATAAAGAATTATAGTACCCATTCACATGTGACAACTATATGTGTTAAAAACACTCCATTTTGTTTCTGGGCACGAAATTCTATTTATGACTTGGTTCATCAAGCTCTTGGGAATACATGCCATATTTTTAGAGAATAATTGTTTCTGAGGCAAAAGGCCTGAAATTTTGAATGAGTGAAATCATCATAATTATAGTTATCATCATCATTATCATCATTATCATTTAACGTTTGTTTTCCACGCCTGCACAGCTTGGACAGTTTGTTGGGATCCAACAATGCGCTGGGCTACGTTGAGAGTTCCAATGTCAGCTTTGACATGGTTTCTATGACTGGATGCCCTTCCTAATGCCCACCATTTTACAGTGTGTACTGGGTACCTTTTTCATACCACTAGCACTAGTGAGGTTGCTGATACCATTATTTGACTGGTACCTGATTTTATCAGCCATAGAGGGATGAAAGGCAAAGTGGACCTTGGTGGGATTTGAACTCAGACTGTAAAGACGGTAAAGAAATACTGCAGGGCATTCATTCTGATGTCCTAACAATCCTATTAGCTCATTGATTTTTACTAGAAATAATATTCTTGGAATGATACTCGTGAAAAAGGTGCATTATATCTAAGGAGTATCAATCTCCTGTCTGCTATAAAGCTACCGAGTCAATAGCTTTGTAGTTCGTAAAGGAAAAGAACACTGTCATATGCTAATAGCATATTTTGTCCAAGTATGCAATACGTTGCATGTAGATGCTTTTCGACTCTAGGAGTTATGATCCTGCACCCCTTTCGACAATGACTATGTAGTTACGTAAAGACTATAACTATGTACTGCTAAGGATTTTCATGATTTGAAAACTGAAGTGAAAATGAAAATATACAGGTCCGAGGAGCATGTGAAAAAGGGCCTCAAATATGAATGAAACTGAAATGCGTACGTGTATACATGCATACATACATACATACAAATAAAGACATACATAAATACATACATGCACACACACACATATATTGCATACTATTGTCTAGACAAGCGTAACTAATTTCAACACTATACACATTAAAAAGCTTGTGGGATTTATGTATTTGGAAAGTGTTACCTAATTAGGAAGAGACTGCTTCGTAGAGACTCTAATTAGTAGAGACAGCAATTTTTCTCTGAGGACTGATTTTTCTCTAAGTTCTTTTCCTTTTCCTAACTCTCTCCAGGGAGAAGGGAGCCACCATATACATGAACTTTTCACTGAAACCACCGATCGGTAGCACTTCATTTTAATGCCTGCAGCTCTGTCAAAAATATTCTTATCTGAGAATAAACTGCAGATTCTTTTACTGCAGCCAGATTCTACGTTTGTAATTATAGCTGGGAGTAACCAGAATTCGTATGAATATAGACAATCTCATTGTTCAGCTTTTTATAGGTATAGTACTTGCTTATCTTGAGATCTAAGAAATGTCCGAAGTTTGTGGGAGGCCATGTCTTTGTGAAAATCTATACACATTGGTGTATAGAATAAACAACAACAACAACAACAAAACACTGAACATTTATACTGTTAACAACAATGAAGATTCTCTATTGAATAATTTTAAGTCGTTAGCTCCTAATGCTATTCAATGAATTATATTGAAACTTCAAATTTCATTTTATGAACAATAGCTCTTCTATCGTGATTATAATCCTTAGAATATTATTCCAAGTTAAAGGTGGTGAGCTTACAGGATCGTTATATCGTTGGAAAGAATGACTTGTGGCATTTCTCTTGGCTCTTTGCTTTCTGAATTCAAATCTCACCGAAGTTAACTTTGCTATCTATTGGTCCGGAATCAATAAAATAAAGTACAAATCAAGTAAAATATATTTAAAATAAAGTACCAGTCAAATTAAATTTTTGAAATTCCTTTCACTGGAATTTTTAACGAATTCAAGGAGATCGCTTCTGTCTAGTTCGTCAGCTTTACTTTTCGTCTGGCAGGCATCAAGAAATCTCTGTGATACGCAGTAGTCGTCGATTTACTGGTTCAAATACGTGACTCGTGAATGCATAGAGAGCGTACAAGAGAATGCTGTATTTGTATAACCAGTTTAACACTCAAAAGTCATGTCGTGTACAGCTTGCATTTTTATAATTGAATTTACGAGATCTGATCAATAAGTATCCGGACTGTTGCCATAGTATCGAAGCTAAAGCATGCAGAGTAAAGCCACTTGGCATAGATTAACCTTGAACTCACTCTACTATGCATGTGAACCAAGTGTTAACCTTTTAGCTCATTTCTGCTCTTTACAGAAGTGATTGCAGTAACATGTGTAACGTGTGATCGTCGCATTGACCATGACAGAAAAAGTTGTCATGGCGATACCTGCTCAGAGGCCTGCACAAAGTTGCAGAAAGCGTGTGGAGTGGTGTGTATGAGCCGCACACAAGTATAGGAGTGATTCAGACGTTTCCAAGATGGCCGAAAAGATGTCGATATTGAAGAATGTTCTCGGAAACCTGCAACCAGCTGAACTGAGAAAAATATCTCAGATGTGTGTGTAGCTGTGAGGGGAAATCGTCGAATCACCATCCGTGAGGTTAGGATAGGATGTGCAGATCATATATATATATATATATATATATATGTATAAATCAGCCTTAACCATCAGTACCATCTGTCACCGGCACCAATACTACCAGCATCAACACCACCCGAACCAATACAACCTCTGCCATTACCAACCCAGCAACCTTTTAATGACCGACAACAACAATAATAAGCATGAATAAGATATGCAACTCCATCTGAAATAATAAGTAAACAATTACATGTAATAATGTGATGCTTTAGTGTATCTTAAAGGTGAAATGAAATGTCTTTAATCATAGGTGAATGACAATCGACTTGAAACTAAATAGCAACAATATAAATACTAGAAATATGACCACTGTCACTACCAGCACCAGCACCATCACCTCCATCATCCCCAAAGCAGAAACCAATAAATCAACAGCTCCACCACTACCAACCCACCAACATTTGAATGTCCAGCTGGCAACAACAATAATAGTATCAATGTCTGTAGCAACATATGCTGTATGTCAACACAACAGTAGATGTGGTGAGTAGAATGTGGAATCTTTATGAATCAAACCCAGTGCTCAACTGGTACTTATTTTATCAACTCCAAAAGATGAAAGGCAAAGTCGACCTCGGTGGAATTTGAACTGAAATGGACAAAATACTACGAAGCACTTTGCCTGGCATGCTAATGATTCTGCCAGCTCACCACCGTAATTGCAAAGAATATTATTAAAGAGTTATTTCTTACATGAGGTCTACAAGTTTTTAATAACATTCGTATTCATGAATGTAACCAAAATTACAAGAGTTTACAATGGGTTCCGTTCTTACAATAAACTGTACAAAGAAATGATGTGCTATAAACATCAAACAATTTTAGATTAAGTTCTTCAGCCCTCAAGTAAATGCTGACAATTATGAGCTATTAAATAGAAGACAGTATTTCTCATCTTCCCAGTAATTCTTATCCCGTCATCACACCCCACCAGACAGCGATAAACATCTTCTGTGGTAAGAATGCACCTGACTGCGAATTACATGGTTCATATTTATTCCTTAACACATTTCACTTCAAATGTTTTCATGTATACATATGCATAAAAGTGGTTGCGTTGGTCACATTTTTTTGTTTTGACTGTATTTTTTGAAAATATCAACAGGAATGCATTATCATTTTATTACATGAAAATCAATAAGAAAACTAACTTTGTATTACAAGATTTCGTGTTACAACAAATTTGTCTGGGATTTCTTACTCCTGTGATAGAGGAGACTCCTGAGTGTTTATATAT
>NC_068992.1:14767884-14770384 GCF_001194135.2 Octopus bimaculoides
TATATATAATAAGGATTATTATGAAATACCATTAGCATTACCTTTGATTACTTTTTATATATACACAGCTTCAAATAGACCTCCACATGTTTTTACTGCATTGATTAGTAACCGTTGCAATTATATATATGTATATGTATATATACATGCATTCGCGCGCACACACACACTCACACGCACACACACACTCATATGTTTATTTATACATGTATGTGTTTATATTTAAAGGTGTTGCGTCAAAAAAAAAAAAAAAAATTCAATTTTCATTGCCTCTGTGAGACTCAACAACTGAGTCAAAGGTAAATGTTTCATAAACTTCAGTGAGTCATTACAGGAAGAGGGTCATTACAGAAAGCTTATAGCTTATGGGTGTAGACTCATAATGGAATCTATACAGTGTGCCAAGAAAATAGCCAGCAGTATGGGTAACCTCCCTTGTTACTCTAAGCTATATTGCATTAAAGCTGGACATAACATATAAGAGAGAACATTTGTGATATTCTTTATATTAATCATGTATATACCATGTGACTTCACTGGAAATGTAACTTGTGTAGTAAGAAATAGAGAACAGAAGGTTGGATAGAAAGATAGATAGACAGACAGACAGAATGATAGATAGACAGAAAGGCAGACAGACAGACAGGCAGGTAGGCAGATAGACCAAAAATGATGGCTATATCTCCATTTCGAGTAATACGATCTCTTGCTTGTTGCCCTAAGTATGAGTAGCATGGATGTGTCTTTTCAGTCCCACTGGGGGACCAGCATGTTTTTGCACAGATGTGGCAGTGATGGGTACCTCTTGCAGCAGGTGTCCAGAGAATCTTACCACTAGTCCACCCTGACATATGCCTTCCTTCCATCATGGAACTTTTATTGAGTGCTCTGCCTTTCTCAGCTATGATGAGCAATACATGATAAAGATATTAAAAATCAATGAAGCTGGTACCTGAAACCTGTTCTAAAGTGAGGAAGGGTCTTGCTTTGGGCCACCCCAGTCTCTAAACAATGTATGCAATTGCCAAAAAAAGAACTAGTCTATAATTTGCAGAACATCACAGCTGTTACAGCAGAGTTTTTTTTTATCTTCTAAATAGGTGTTAAAACAAGGACCAGGGGTCTTTCATTCTCAGCTGTTGGATGGCTGTTGACTCTACTGTGTTTATCCTCCCTTTGACAAGTTTTTTGTTCTTTAAGGTGTCCAACGAAAAGCACTCCTCTTAACAAACAGGCTTGTAAGGTTACTGGTTGAGTTGTCAATGGCCCAACCTTTTGACAGGTTATTTATTTTTTTTTGTTTATGCACCCTTTTAAAGCCTAGCCAGTTTTAAAGTCTAGCATGGGCCCAGTTTCTCGGTTTCTATGGCATATGTGCTCCCCCTCCCAGCTGGACGGGACACCAGTCCATCGCAGCGTTACTCAAGAAACAGGAAGAAAGAGTGAGAGAAAGTTGGGGCGAAAGAGTACAACAGGGGTCACTACCACACCCTGCCGGAGCCTTGTGGAGATTTAGGTGTTTTCGCTCAATAAATACAGACAATGCCTAGTCTGGGAATCAAAACCACGATCCTCTGACCATGAGTCCGCTGCCCTAACCACTGGGCCATTGCGCCTCCACATTTTTTTTTGACAGGTACATAAATATATACATATATAAATTTGTTAAATGGATTGAAAATGGCTAAAGCAAGAATCGAAACTTTGCATTTGCTGGTTGTTAATCATTAAAGCT
The DNA here is from genome assembly GCF_001194135.2 of Octopus bimaculoides. NCBI lineage: Eukaryota > Metazoa > Mollusca > Cephalopoda > Octopoda > Octopodidae > Octopus > Octopus bimaculoides. The sequence goes on from NC_068992.1 coordinate 14,769,620, forward strand.
TTCATGCAACGAGTTGTATATATTCTTAGACTGTATTTATTTTTTGGTAATCCTGCTGAAGTCTTATATTTTGGAAACATGCTTGACTTCCGGTACGAAATGAAAGCAACATAACTATTGAACAGAATTGAGCTACAGGAAATAAATTACTAAGAAACAAGAAAAAACAACAACAAAAACTGAAGCAAAAAACAAATCTCAGTCCAGAATGTTGTTTTAGTCATCTGTTGGTGTTAATATAGCATTTATATAGAATTAGTTGAGTTAGTCATTCCATATGTCTTCTAGCAGACATACAGTTCTTCATAAGAAATCTATAATGACTCTGTACTATTTCCGTATTTGTTGGTTATAAATAAAACAGTAAAATATATTTGAATGTTGTGACATTTCTCTTGGTCATATATTTTTGGCGATTTTCATATGTGATGTTGCTTTTGGCTTGTATTGAAAATCAAAGACATGTGCGGGTGGCACATAAAATACACCATTTTGAGCGTGGCCGTTGCCAGTACCGCCTGACTGGCCTTAGTAGGATTTTCAAGCAAGATCGTTGCCAGTGCCCCTGGACTGGCTCTGGTGTGGGTGGCACATAAAATACACCATTTTGAGTGTGGCCGTTGCCAGTACCGCCTGACTGGCCTTCGTGCGGGTGACACGTAAAAACACCCACTACACTCTCTGAGTGGTTGGCGTTAGGAAGGGCATCCAGCTGTAGAAACTCTGCCAAATTTAGATTGGAGCCTGGTGTTGCCATCCGGTTTC
>NC_068992.1:14773080-14774100 GCF_001194135.2 Octopus bimaculoides
ATATATATATATATATATATATATATATACACACACACACGCACACACACGAGGTCTGATCAATAAGTATTCGAACTGTTGCCATAGTAACGATGCTAAAGCACACAGAGTAAAGCCACTTAGCAGAGATTGACCTTGACTTCTGCTGTACATGTGCAGAAAGTGTATGGAGAGGAGTGTATGAGCCGAAAACAAGTGTACGAGTGATTCAGACGTTTCTAAGATGGCCAAACAAATGTTGATATTGACAACATTCTGGGAGACCCGCAACCAGTAGAACTGAGAAAAACATTGCAGATGTGCATGCAGATGTAAGGAGAAATCATCAAATCACCATCTGTGAGTTATGAGAAGATGTGCAGGTTAGTTACAATTCAGTTCAGTCTGTTATCACTGAAGATTTGTGAGTATGAGACGCATGTCTGCCAAGTTTGTGCCAAAACTGCTTTCAGCTGATCAAAAAGACACTCGAGTTTCAGTTGCACAAGATGTCTTTGACTGTGTCAAGAACAATGAAAACTTTTTGAAAACTTGGCGCGGGCCTCTGAACAGGTATCCTCAAGCTTTTGGCAAAATTTGATGCAGATTCTCTGCTCAACTTTCTCTGTCACGGTCAATGCAATGATCATACACTATATACGTTTCTTCCAAGCACTGCTGTAAATAGTGGAAGTGAGCTAGAAGGTTAACACTTAGTGCACATGCACAGCAGCGTTTAAAGTCAACCTGTACCAAGATGTGTTAGTCATGGGGTAGGGAAAGAGAGGGAAAGAAAAAAGAAGCAGAGAGAGTGGGAAGTGGTCGGGGAGGGCTTTTCTTTCACATTTTTACTATGTTTAGTTTTCATTCTTTGTATGGTTATATCATCATCGTAAACTCTGTTTTCCTCCAACATCACCGAAATCACCACCACCACCACCACCACCAGCAACATCACATCACTGTCATCATCACCACCACATCACTGTTACTATCACCATCACAACCACCATCACCACCAAAACCACCACCATTGCTGCC
>NC_068992.1:14774232-14777964 GCF_001194135.2 Octopus bimaculoides
CATTCCTGTGTTACCTGATGAAGTAAACAAATCACAGGTGTAAAAGCTATGGAGCCAACATTTCAATTATTAATTACACCTGAAGATAGTATAAACTCCTGTCATCATCATCATCATCATCATCATCAAAAAAAAAAAAAAAATTTCCTTTGAATACCTGCAGAGTGAAATTCTTCAGGACATGTAAAGATCTTAACCGTTTCATGTAAAGCAGCAGGAATTTTGCAATGAAGAGTGGCAAGACTTGTATAAAGTTTGTTATGCAACGTCATAAATGGTAGAATTGAAAAAAAAACAAAAAAAAAACAAAAAAAAATGGGGAAAAAGGCTCACATGATTTTCCCGAAGAAATTTACATTGTCATTCATAATTTCAGAATGTCATAAAGAATTCATGATAAAGGAAGAAAAAGATTAGAGATCTCAGTGTATTAGTATAATCCTTTCGACTATAGGTACAAGGCTTGAAATTTTGGATGAAGGATTTAATCGGGATTACATTAATCCCAGTTTTCAGCTGGTACTTGTTTTATCCACCCTGGAAAGATGGGAGTCAAAGTTGACCTCGGTTGAATTTCAATTCAGAGCATTTTATAGCCTTGTCTTAAAATGGTCTTTTCTTTTTTTTTTTTTTTTTATGACTGACAGGTGTAGCCATGGCTCTGTAGTTGGGATGTTTGATTCCTAACCGCATGGTTTTTGGTTCAGTCCTACTGCGCAGCACTGTGGGCAAATTCTTCTACTATGGTCTTCGCTAACCAAACACATTCCAGCATGGAGAAAATGGACGCTGAATGATGACGACGATGATATGAACTCACATGTGTAAATACATATATATGCATGTGCACAAGGGCTGTGCACCCTTCCTCAGTAATCTAAAAGTATAAATCTAGAAATGTAGAATTTATATTTGTAGTTCAACTTCAGTAAAATATACGCAATATATTCATTTGGAATGTAATGAATTATTAATTTTGATTTTAGCCTTTAATCAATAGTTTGCCGACACCCTATTGATGTGGTCTGCTGTGTCTCCAACCATCAGTTAATTAACAGTCATGAAAGCAACAGAGATCAATTCTGCTAGAAACACACACACACACACAGAAGTGGTGAGAGGGAGAGAAAGAGTGGAAGTTGACAATGTTATGTGGTTATGAGTTTAGCAAATAATTCCATGGAAATGTATGTTTAAGCTCTAATTTGCTAAGGCTGCTAATATGCTGTGGAGTAATTTGCATACAGATTGATATAGAAGGCTATCTATTATTATAATTAGATAACAATCTCTCAAAGTCTCCTGAAACAATGCTTGTTAAGAAATCTAGTAATTAAATAAACTACCACTCATGCATAATCAACGATTAAAGAAATAAAAATTAAAAAATAGATATAAAAATATAAAGACAAATAAATGTTTGAAAGCTACTTAAGCTAATTAGGCAATAACATTTGTTAATATTCTGTTAATTAGTATAAATATTATTTATATTAATTATTGATTGTTTTCTAACATAGGCACAAGGCTTAAGAGTCAGTGGTGGGGGGCATGGTTAGATGTTTGGCTTAGAGCTATAGTAGAAGACACTTGCCCAAGGTGCCACACAGTGGAACTGAACCCAGAACAATGCAGTTGGGAAGCAAGCTTCTTACCACACAACCATATATATCTGAACTACAACAGCAGAACCCAACCTCTCCCAAGGAAACAGTAAAACGCTAGAGAAATATTAATAGTTTCCCATTTTAGTCTGTGATAAGTTCTTAAAGATCTTTTAAGAATAATGGTACATTTGATCATATTTCATTTAGAAATCAATATAACACAAAAACTGAACAATATCTTGAAATATAGGCCAAGATCTGATTATTTAAAATTAAATAACACCAATTAAAAACACATAAATAAAAGTAGTGACATAAATTATGAATTTTCATAAACATTTATGTTTATGAAAAGGGTCATTTCTTAAAAAATTAGATTAATTTATTTTACAATTCTGCAGCAGCTGGTTTCTGTTTTATCTCGCTGTCTCACATACATATTGTGTGTATGTGTGTGTGTGTGTGTGTGTGTGTGTGTACATGTGTGCATTTAAACACATTTGTTGCATGAATGTGCATAAATACATGTACATGCGTATATGCATATATACATATTTGTGTAGGTGTATATTTTACTTATTCAATATCCATATATATGCTAAGTTATGGGGACGTGTGGAGGCACAATGGCCCAGTGGTTAGGGCAGCGGACTCGCGGTCATAGGATCGTGGTTTCGATTCCCAGAACGGGCGTTGTGAGTGTTTATTGAACGAAAACACCTAAAGCTCCACGAGGCTCCAGCAGGGGATGGTGGCGAACCCTGCTGTACTCTTTCACCACAACTTTCTCTTACTTCCTGTTTCTGTTGTGCCTGTAATTCAAAGGGTCAGCCTTGTCACACTGTGTCATGCTGAAACTCCCCCGAGAACTACATTAAGGGTACACGTGTCTGTGGAGTGCTCAGCCACTTGCACGTTAATTTCACGAGCAGGCTGTTCCATTGATCGGATCAACTGGAACCCTCGACGTCGTAAGCGACGGAATGCCAACAGCAACAACAGCAATATGAGGATGTAAACACACTAACACCAGTTGTTAAGCAGTGATGTGGGACAGACACACACACACACACATATACATAATACAAATAACAAATTAAAAAGGGTGGCTTATTAGCAATTAGAACCTAAAGGGAAAATTAATAGAGGTCACACTTTTGCTAAAGATAAGAGTTAAACTAACTCAAAGCCACAAACATACTGTCTTAATTGACTGACAAAGGGAGGTAAGTCTCTAGCATACATAGCCGGATTGCAATTTTGGATTTTGATGTAGACCAGGGGTTTTCAAACTGTGGTCTGCAGACCACAGGGGGTCCGCAAGGACAAGTCAGGGGGTCTGTGGACAGCAAATACTTTTTATGGGCAATTTGATTTTATATATGTTTTTTAATTGACAATAAACCTATTTGTTAAATACTGTTAAATAGATAAATGTAAAAATATATGTTATTTTAAGCAAATATTTATGTATAAATTTCATAAGCGTTTATAAGGGGGTCCCTAAGGTAAAGCCTGAAATATAAAGGGGTTCGCAAGTCAAAAAGTTTGAAAAGCCCTGATGTAGACCATCTTAATCCTCATCAGTATATGTGTATTTGTGTGTGTGTGTGTGTGTGTGTGTGTATAAGTAATAAGTGGCTCTTAATGCCTAGTGCTTTAAACTCAACTACCTCTGTCAGTCTCATAAGAAAAACCATTGTAAACATGTGCTGATTTCCAAAATGGTAGTCAATACACTCTGTCACTTTTGTGAGCGCTATTGATATATAATATAAATATATATATACGTATAGGCATAGTGGCTGAGTGGTAAGAAGCTTGCTTCCCAACCACATGGTTCTGGGTTCAGTCCCACTGTGTAGCACCTTGGGAAAGTGTCTTCTATTATAGCCCTGGCAGTAGTTTGGCCAATGAGACCGATAGAATAAGTACTAGGCTTACAAAGAATAAGTCCTGGGTTGATTTGCTCCTCCTCCTCCTCCTCCTCTGTCCTCCCACTCCTCTCTCTAACCTCTGTCCTCCCACTCCTTCTCTCTCTATCCTCATCCTCCCTCCTTCCTCTTCCTTGGTCCACCTTCCTCCTCTCTCTCATATACCCCATTCCCTCATTCTTGTCATCCTT
>NC_068992.1:14779216-14783668 GCF_001194135.2 Octopus bimaculoides
GGGAGGAGGGAGGAGGGAGGAGGGAGGAGGAGGAGTGCAGAGGGTGGAGGAAAGAGGAAGGAGGGAGGAAGGAAGAGGAGGGTAGAGGGAGGTGGAGGACAGAGGAAGGAGGAAGAGGGGGACAGAGAGAGAGAGAAAGAGGAAGAGGACAGAGGGAGGAGCATTTTGCAGACATTTTGTGCATAATACCTTAACAAGTTTCAAGTACCTGATAGTGTCCACACAAATAAAAAAGGCATTATAAGGGATGCCCATTTACTTTTGGGATGGCTATGTACATCGTATATATGTTTAGTACCACCTTTTATCTTTTACACCACAATTTGAGTTTATTATTCAGCTTCTTCATGTTCCATTATTCATGAATATTTGATGGCATCTGTGCCCAGCGACGCCTTTCTGGCACTTGTGTCCACGGCATGTGTAAGGACTTTCGAGCGAGATCGTTGCCAGTGCCCCTGGACTGGCTCTTGTGCGCGTGGCACATAAAGTACACCATTTTGAGCGTGGCCATTGCCAGTACCGCCTGACTGGCCTTCATGCCTGTGGCACGTAAAAGCACCCACTACACTCTCGGAGTGGTTGGCATTAGGAAGGGCACCCAGCTGTAGAAACTCTGCCAAATCAGATTGGAGCCTGGTGTAGCCATCTGGTTTCACCAGTCCTCAGTCAAATCGTCCAACCCATGCTAGCATGGAAAGCGGATGTTAAACAACGATGATGATGAATATTAATGTTACACATCCAGTGGAGAATAATGCCACATTTTTCAGCTTTCACTCCGTGGCAAAACTGAATTGGGAGTCACCCCAGACGCCCCCCCCCAATGTGCCACCGCTTCCCCCTATACTGTCTTTTACAGCAGATACAAAATTGTCACCCTCATAAAAGCCTTGTCCAGAGCAGATCCCCTCTCGTCCCTTACATCAGCTATGCTTACTGCTTTCAACCAATCCCTGCATTCATTGCTCACATCTTGTTTCACAAACATCAAACAATCCACTCTTTACTAGAAAACAAACAAAAGCAAAACAGAAAAACAAAAAAACAAAAAAAACCATTGTTGCCAGCAGAAGACATACCTCTCTGAACTCCTCCATCACGTTCTTACTGTGACAGCTATGTTTTTGGAGTGTTCACCTCCACTGTTGATTAGATCACCTTGGTAACAGAAGCGATCAGCTACTTCCAGGGAGCCTTCCAAGCATTTGAATGATTTTCTTGCACAATTGCTATTATTGCCAACTACTTCTATGTATCTGCCTCAAACAAAATCTTCCATCATTAAATGTCTACTTTTTCAGAATGTGTGTGTGTGTGTGTGTGTTCGCGTGAGTGTGTGTGTCTGTGTGTTTAGATGTGTATGCTCTATCTCTCTCTCTTTCTACACACACACACACACATCTGTGTGTGTGTGTATATATTGGGTTGGTAACTAAGTTCCCGCTGGTTTTTGAAATTTTGGAATTTATTGCCTTTTTAAATTTTGGAATCTATTTTTTTCGAGAATTCTATTTTTGAATCATTTTGGAATCTATTTTGTTTTTCTTTTCTAGTTAATTTTAGTTAATTTTTGTTTATTTTCAGATCATTAAAATGGAATGTCAAGTTAAGAAAAACGAGCATTTTCGACACCTTCTTTTTGCTTTTACTCAAGGTTCTAAGGCCATAAAAGCTGCTCATAACATTTGTGCTGTGTATGGAGAGGGTGCTACACCAGACTTGGTGTGCTGACTCAATGCCATGCAGAAATAGTATATCTGAAATCTCAGCTTTTGAGTTGAAGTAGTTTCGGCGTTATGGGCTTTTAAAACTACAATCACTAGGAGATACTAAATTCACACTTCAGTATTTCCGCTGCCTAAATCCCTGTAAACACAAGAGAGATGTGGAATAAAAGTGTATTTATACATTTTTAAGATTACTGAACTGAAATTGCTCTATGCATATGTTCAAAACCAGGCTATTTTAAGACAGATTCCAAGAGTGAATAATGATTCCACTGAATGAAATACTCTGAGATATTTGTATCTGACTTCGAAAAAAAAAAAAAAAATAATAATCCAATCAAAATTAAACTTGTTTACAAAATAAATTGCTGGTTGCAAAAGAAACAAGAACAAAATAGGGTTCCTTTTTTGACCCCTTGACTTACCTGATTCATTTCCGTACTCTGTATGTGGAGCACTGTATCCCGCTGAATTGTTGGCTGAATCATTAGCCCCTGAATTACTCCCTAGAGATGATTGCTGCATCGATAGAGCAAGTAGCTTTTTACATTCGGAAGAACTACGATTGCTATTATTGGAATCTTCCTTTGGTTTATTATTGCCAGAAGAACTGGACTGAGCAGACACAACAGTAAATACCAGTCGTACTTCAACGGTTTTATCAATAGCTGGTTTTACGTTGCTTGGTTCGACGTTTTTGAGGATGTAGCATGATTTGGCATTGGGTGACAAGACATTGAGCTGTTCCAGCATTTTGGTGATTGCAAAGTATAGTTCCACGTTCTTATCATCTTTAACTGCTCTCGTTTGCACTCGGTTTCGTTCAGTGGTTAGGTCTGGCATTTGGCTAGGACTGGAGGTGGAGGTGTACTGTATCAAAGACTCCACTGTTCCGGCACATGGTATCAAGGAGCACACCAATAGGCCGATGCTAAAGGCTCCTGTGATGGTCATTGCTAGCTGCCCCGTGAAAGCTCGTAAAACCCTAAAAGGAAAAGAAAAAAATAGAAAGATAGAAAAAAAGTCCTAGAAAGTAAAACATTGAATGAAAGAACAAATCAATTATTAAAATATTAGATTGGTGAAAATATTGAATTCTCTTTCTTGAATACTGAGAAATCAGCAGAAATTTGTAGTAGAGATTGGAATTGTCTGTTGAGTCAATGCAAGAATATTCTTGATACGTGGCCGTTGCCAGTACCGCCTGACTGGCCTTCGTGCGGGTGACACATAAAAGCACCCACTACACTCTCTGAGTGGTTGGCGTTAGGAAGGGCATCCAGCTGTAGAAACTCTGCCAAATCAGATTGGAGCCTGGTGTTGCCATTCGGTTTCACCAGTCCTCAGTCAAATCATCCAACCCATGCTAGCATGGAAAGCGGACGTTAAACGATGATGATGATGAATGGTGGCAAAATGGCAGAACAGTTAAAGCATCAAATAGCAGGCGTGACGGTATTTGTTCTGTCTGTAGGATTTCTGAGTTCAAATCCAGCTAAACCAACTCATCTTTTACTCTTTGTGAGTAAAGCTGTCAATAAACCAATTACCTATCCAGAAGTGGGTGAATTCTTTTTTGTCTTTCTTTCTCCCTCTTTTTGTCTTTTTCCCTCTTTCTCTCAGTATCTATCTCTTTCTGTCTATCTGCCTCTCTGTTTTTTTTTCATTACATTATAGTGGCACATAAAAAACACCTTTTCAGCGAGACCGTTGCCAGTACTGTGTGATGGGCCTTCGTGCTGGTGGAACGTAAAAGCACCCACTACACTCTCAGAGTGGTTGGCGTTAGGAAGGGCATCCAGTTATAGAAACTCTGCCAGATCAGATTGGAGCCTGGTGCAGCCTTCTGGCTTGCTAGTCCTCAGTCAAATCGTCCAACCCATGCTAGCATGGAAAGCAGATGTTAAACGATGATGATGATGATATAATATAGCCTTGGCCAGAGGCTACAGTAGAAGACACTTGCCCAAGGTGCCACAAAATGGCACTGAACCAGGAACCATGTTGTTGGGAAGCAAACTGCTTACCACACAACCATACCTATTCCTTCATGCTGATGTTTTAGATATATATATGTTTGTGACTTGCAGTTCAAATACAAACATTTTATTTGTATATTCTCAAACAGCATTACGTAATTTTCTAAAGTTGTTTAACACTGTCAGAAATAGGGATTCTGTCTTAAGATGTCAAAATCATGCTGATATCCAACAGGCAGCTGACAAAGGAAACTAACTTTTGTGTTAAATATATTTTGGTTCTCTTGTTAATGACTCTGTTCATTGTTATTGTCCTGTTGGAGTTGTTTTACTCACTTAGGAGAGAACAAGCTTTTAGGATATTTTGGTTTCTTAATAGGGTATTCGATGGAGGTTAGTTACTATTTCTTATTGGAAGAATATATTGTTTTATGAATTTAGTTTAAAGTCGTCAGAATGGCATACTGCAGACATGATGCAGTAAAATGGTGTGTGCACGTGCACACACACACACACACACACACACACACACACACATTGATTCATACAAGCATATGTTTTTATACAGCTATTCAGGTAACATACATTACATGAAAATACAAAGTTACATACATAGGTATTTGTGTGCATGTGCACTACTGCATATTATATACAATATATATATATATAATACTCACACACACACACACATACATATATATACATACATATATACATACATACATATATATATATATATATAT
>NC_068992.1:14786317-14787323 GCF_001194135.2 Octopus bimaculoides
TTAACGAGTTTTAATTTTTGTCTGCCCTGTCATCTTCAACTTTTATTTATAATTAAGTTTGATAACTTAAACAGCATCTTCGTTGTCAACTAATTCGAAACAGAACCAAGCTGGTTAATTGCATGACATAATCTTCTTTTCCTATGACACTCTTGACAGAATGCTATTTAGGACCAATTTAACAGATTATTTGTCTTCCCAGCATCAATTTCCAGTGAGCACTAGTCAAGATGACGACGACGATAGTGGGGATGGTGATGTTGATGATAGTGGTGATGATGATGATGTTGATAGTGGTGGTGATGATGATGATGATGGTAGTGGAGGTGGTGGTGATGATGGTAATAATGATGATAACAATGGTGATGATGATGATGGTGGTGATGATAATGGTGGTGGTGGTGATGATGATGAACATCATCATAATCCTTGTCGTCGTCGTCGTCATCACCACCGTCATCATCATAATCACCGCCATCTTCATCTGTATCAGCAGCAATATTTTTCACAATCATGAATGGCATTGATTATGCTATATAACCCCCAGCCCCACCTCACCGCTGCCATCACCTACCTGACAATCCTGTTTTCGTCTACCAGGAACCATGATTGCCAATATCACTTCTGTTTCTATTCTAAGTCTTACTGGATCATCCCCACCTCGACGTCTTCCCCCCCTACTTTCCCTATTCCCACCATCATTCGACACATTGCTGGTTGTTTGTATTCACATTAAATTTTCTCTGTTGTTGCTATTGTTGTTTAACCCCCCCCCCCAAGTCAGCTGTGAACTAGCAGACAGAGAGCTACGATGAAAGACATTCCAGCTTTGACTATCCCCTATCAATTTTTTTTTGCCGGCATCATGTACCCAGGACTATATTGTTCAATGTCAGTATCATAAATTAGAGGAAACAGAAGAAGAAGAAGGGGCCACCCCAGGTAATGCTTTTATAGGGTTGGCCTTTTGGGGTTTGCTGTATGAGTTCAAAGTGCCATGCAGTGG
>NC_068992.1:14787333-14788345 GCF_001194135.2 Octopus bimaculoides
CCCAAGTCAGCTGTGAACTAGCAGACAGAGAGCTACGATGAAAGACATTCCAGCTTTGACTATCCCCTATCAATTTTTTTTTGCCGGCATCATGTACCCAGGACTATATTGTTCAATGTCAGTATCATAAATTAGAGGAAACAGAAGAAGAAGAAGGGGCCACCCCAGGTAATGCTTTTATAGGGTTGGCCTTTTGGGGTTTGCTGTATGAGTTCAAAGTGCCATGCAGTGGGACTGAACCCTGAACCATGAGGTTGAAAAAAAAAACGAAAATCATAATGAACATGCTTAAGACTGTCATGAGGCTCTACTTTCGTGAGGGAAATTCATCTTAGAATATTTATTGATTTTTTTAAAAATTCTAATTTAATTTAATTTAATTCTTGTTTTTAGTCCGGAGCGAAGGTATTTGCCCATGGCACTTTAAAAGTTCTCTGACATTTGTGGGAAGGAGAGAGGAAAGGTGGAACCCTTCAAACCAAAGACATGTCATGAATGCTTGCAAGAGAGTTGAGAAACTGCTAAGGGCATCTAAAGTGTCAGATGATGGTGTTAAATCAGACAACAATTAGATAAACCATCAGTTGTTGTTCTTATTGTTTAACCCCAGGTCAACTCTGATCAAGTGTATTTATGGTTTTAAAGGCATTCACTCATTGATGATTTTTTGTTTTGTTTTGTTTCACTCAACTTGACCAACATCATTAATTACCTCCTTCCACTTTTATGATAATAGAATGTGACTGAAAAAAAAAAAAAAAAGAATGTGACAGCTATTTCTAGCAGATCAAACAACCACATAAAGAATACTGACTGAACCAATAATATCATCCCTATAATATAAAATGAAAAACCCTAAAAATAATAATAACAAAAAGAATTTTCCTTAATTAATAAACAAATATTTGTAAGGAGATTATTCTACTTGACAAATCTACATAAAAATTCATCTACCAGATAATAAAAGACAAAATAATAATTATTATATTAAATAAAGCAATTTATGATAGTT
>NC_068992.1:14788594-14795606 GCF_001194135.2 Octopus bimaculoides
TATATATATATATATTGAGCCATCCCATAAATGATGTGGTTTTTTAATACTTCTTTTAGTTTTAAAAATTTAGATAAACAAAGTTCTTTTTTTAATCTAAAATATACTCTCCTTCATTTTCTACAATGCTCTTCCATCTATCTTGTAGACTTGCAAAGCCCCTCTTCCAAAATTCACTTTTCCATGACAAAAAATACTCCTCCAGTACTGTTTTGACTTCATCTACAGAATTCATATTTTTTCCATCCAAATGATTTTGAAGACTGGAATAAATGATAATCAGATGGGGCAGTGTCTGGCAAATATGGTGAATGGGGCATCGCTTCTCATTCAAACTGCTCCAGCCTTCGGAACGTCATCCTTGCTGTATGTGGCCAAGCTTTATTCTGATGGAAGAACACTTTTTGTCTTGAAACCTAAGATGGTTGTTTTTCTTCTAGTGCTGACTTAAGCCACTCAAGCTGCTCACAGTAGATCTTGTTTGTTAGAGTTTGGTTTGGGTTTAAAAGTTCAAAGTGGACTAAACCTTTTATATCCCACCAAACTGATAAAAACTCCTTACATGGGTGAACCCTCGACGTCGTAAGCGACGGAGTGCCGACAACAACAACAACAACTCTGTCGCATTAAGCTAAGCGCGACCCCTGACACCAAGTGCCATCTTTTATAGCACTAAATAATAGCTTTTGGAATTTGAGAACATTTGTTTTTATAAGCAAACTTAAAAGCACCAAGTGAGTTGATATTTTATAGAAAATAGAGTCAATCTCAAATACAGAATAGCTGTGAAAAATATATATATATGTGCATACATAATGTAAGAGTTATATTAACATATATTTCACATATTGCAAACATAATCTGATATAGAACTTAATATGCTGGGAAGAGTGGATTGATATATTTATTAATAAGCATATATATGTGATTTGCAGTGGGATTTTGCATTGGAGAAAATTCTGGTATTGAAGAGGCCAAAATCATATGGAAACAGCTTGTCTGGTAGTCTGCAGAAGTCACTTGGAACTTGGCTTGATGTGTTTTTACTCAAAGTCTATAGAGAGAGAACATTTTTTTTTTTCTGAGATAATGTCCTGCAGTAAATGTCTTTCATGTTATAATGCACAGGATTGGGTTGAAAATATATGTATGTATATATATATTAAATGTGTGTGTGTGTGTGTGTGTATGTGTGCACATGTTTTACTTGATCTTTGCTGCTTTGTATGCATGTATTATGAACACAGATAAATATGCATAGTTACATACACTCAGACACACATATAAATGTATACATATATGTATATGTACAGGCATATTGATATATCTATGTCTATGCGTACATACATGTATATATATATATATATATATATATGTAGATAACTATGTGTGTATATATATATGTATATATATATATATGTGTGTGTGTGTATATATATATATATATATATATATATATATATATATATATATATATATATGTATATATATATAAATATATATAACACCTGAGGACATGCGTACAGGTGAGAGAAATGAAGTCAGTATGCTTCGCTGGATGTGCAATGTCAGTGTGCATGTTCAACAGAGTGTAAGCAGCTTGAGAGAATAGTTAGGCATAAAAGGAATCAGATGTGGTGTGTAAGAGAGACAATTGCGCTGGTATGGTCATGTGATGCATATGGATCACATTGTGGAAGGAACCTGTGGTAGAGGTAGACTCAGGAAGACATGGGACAAAGTGGTGGAGCATGATCTTCGAACTTTGAGCCTCACAAAGGCAATGACTAGTGACTGAGACCTTTGGCAATGTGATGTGCTTGAGAGGACCTGTCAAGCCAAGTGCTCCCATGCTGGTGGCACGTAAAGAACATCTTTTGAAGGTTGGACCTCATGGAAGCAAAGTGGCTGAGTTCCTTTTGAGTGTTGGGCCTGATGGAGGCAAAGCGGCTGAGCTTCTTTTGATGGTGGGCCTCATGGAGGCAATGACCAAAGCTGAGCGATGAAACCGTTCTGCATGCACTCGTGCAGTGTCCGACCATTTCGAACCTGTGAGCTTATGCTGAACGGCTGCTGTCACGTGTGGGACGAGTCCACCTGTCGGCCAAGTCTATCATGTCAATTGCTCTGCCCCTTCCCTCAACCGGGAAGGCAAGGCAGTCTTCATCGTACTGGTAGCCATGGTGAAAGAATGTGTGTGGTGGACCTGAGCGAAAGGTTTAGAGACAAACACTTACCTCTCTGGCCAATCGCTCATCAACTTTTTCAAGTACCACTTGAAAAGGAAGGTGAGAATAGAGAGGCAGGTTTTATCTCGTGAAAGTTTCAAAAACAAGGTGGGTGAATGTAGCAAAGCTGGTACGTGCAAGTGACGAAACCACTTTGAGCATGATCCTATAAATCGAAAAAAGAGAGAGAGAGAGAGGGAGCACTTTGCTCTCGTGTGTTTATTCCCACCCTGCCTGATGTTATCGTGGTCTTTTCCATAGCCTTTTCTTTCCCCGGATAAACCTAATCTTGCTTTTTACATTTTAAAAATTTCTTCTGTGATACATGATCCCTTTTGATTGCCCTTTTTTTTGTTTTCCCGACCCCCAATAAATAAATTCTACAAGGCTCAGTGTTTTGAATTTTGCTGAGGGTCCTATTATGTTGCTAAGATGGCCCTGCCACCACCATCACTACTACTACTACTACAACTACTACTACTGTTTATGATAAACACAAGTGGCGCTACCATTTTGGCAATTTTGTTTAGTAATTATCAGGAACAAACTCTAGCAGGAAATGTTTCTTTCTTTTTTGATAAGCCATTAAAAGTTATGAATATTCTGGAATCTTTTGAACTATGCAGGAATAAAAATGGTATCATTATTATTATTATTATTATTATTATTATTATTATTATCATCATCATCATCATTATTATTATTATTAATGATAAAGACACCACCTTTCATCATCATCATCATCATCATCATCATCATCATCATCATCATCATCAAGATGGTTATTATAATTGTTATTATCAACATTATAATTATTATTGTTGTTGTTGTTGTTGGGGGGTGATTCTTGAAGTATGCACATGTGTGTTCATTTTGCTCCAAAGTCAGGACATAATCATTGCATTACCAAATGAACTTTTCTTTTAAGTATTTGATAAAAAAGAATTATAATTACTTGAGGAAAGCCTGCCCTTGATAACCGGCAATAAACAAAACAAAGGTTTGCTTTTATAGACATTTTTCTATTGATTTATTAACACAACATTTTTTCACTTTTAACATAGTGACCAAACATGAAGAGATTACATGACAAAACATTCCAACAGCAAGCGGAGAATAAAAAATACAACACAAAAATAAGCTATACGAGTGAATGAACAAATAGTAGAAAAAAATGCCCATTTAAATAAATAATTAATAGATAAAAATATTCCAAATAGTCTAACATATAATTTTGAAAATAGTGACAGTAATAACAAGAGTGGTGGTAACGTTTATGCAAAGTGAAGCACTCTAAATAGTTAGTATAGTTATGATGTTAAAGCTTATCTTGCCTTAATTCTAACACAAACAGAACAAACAGGTTTTTTCGACTTAATTCCCATACATTGCTGTCTTGAGTTTTAGGACTTATAGGTCTGGTTACTTAGTTTCCAGGGTGTATGGGGGACTAAGATACTAACATCCCCTGGATGGGATGCCTGTCTATTCCAGGATTACTCATTTATAGCAGAGTGGAATGAAACCACATGAAGTTTAGTGTTTTACTCAAGAACACAATACATTGCCCAGCCCAGGAGTTGAACTCACGATGCAACGTCCTAAACACAAGGCAACATGTCTTGACTAAATTTAATACAGTTGCAAGGAAAAAGAAATGTAGTGAGAAGAATTTTCTAAGACCCAAGAGAGTTTCTTTAGTACGGAATCTAATCTCAAAGAGAGCAAAGAAAAAAATCCATATATCTGTGCTTTAAAAAAGATTGATCTGCACTGAGTCGACCCTCACTGGAAGAAGAAGAAGAAGAAGAAGAAGAAGAAGTTTTCGGCATCTTGAAAGATAGGAAGATATAATGGTATAATCTCAGGTGGTAAGCTGGTAGAAATGTTTGCATGCTGGGAAAAATGATTAATGATATTTCATCTGTCTTTACATTCTGAGTTCAAATTCCATTTAGGTTGACTTTGCTTTTAATTCTTTCAGGTTTGATAAAATAAGCACCAGTTAAGCACTGGAGCCATTCTTTTATTTTTTTTACTTTGTTTAGTCATCTGACTTTGACCATGCTGGAGCACTGCCTTGCAGAATTTTAGTGAAACGAATCAACCCCAGTACTTATTTCTATTTTTTGAATGTCTGGTACTTATTGAGCTGCTTCGGCCCCACTTGTCTGTTTTGGCATGGTTTCTATGATTGGATGCCCTTCCTAACACCAACCACTTTACTGAGTGTACTGGATGCTTACTACATGACACCTGCATGGGTCTTATATATGTGGCACTGGCACTGACATGGGTGCCCTAACTTAGCATTGGCATGAATGCTTTCTATGCGGTACCAGGATGGGTGCTTTTCTACATGACACTGGCATGATATTATTATTACAGGTAGTGAATCTCTTATCTGGCAACCTTAGGACCGGAGGTGGTCCAGATTTTCCAGATTTCTGAGCAGAGGCTAAATACATACCGAAAATAGAAAATAAACAATGGAAAGTAAAGAGCAAAATTGTATAACATATACAAATTAATTTCTAAAGCAGTCACACAGGAGCTGGTGTCATGTGATCCATGCACCATGGAAACTAAAACAAAGCAGTCATGTGGCAAACTACTACTGCCCAGCCAGTTTAAAGATGGCCAGATTTCTGGATTCTAGATAAGAGGTTTGGTACCTGTATTATCCAAAGCAGTTTTATTTGGCCCCATGCAACACTTAAAGTTTCTTAGACTTTTTACAGAAGTCTACCTCATCAGGCTCAGTTAACTGAGCAGAGAAATGTAGGATGTCCAAGATGGCTGCCAGAAACTGGGCTGCTTTATATATACATTTGTGCTATATATATGTTCATGTTACTATATACATGTTCATGTTGTGCTATATATATATATGTTCATGTTGAAGAATGCTGGAAGTGTTAATACATTAACATTGAACAGTAAGAATGAATGCTCAACACCAACATCTCATTTAATAGGCTTGAAAATTGTTAAGAGATATATTACTCTTAACATGAAACTATTGGTAGCCTTGTCAACCCACAAGTAAAGAATATTTATCCACCAATGAAGTGTTGAGAACTCATTATCACGGTTCAATATGAGCACACACACACACACACACACACACACACACACACACATACACAGACATGCATTCACAAGCATATACACACACACATAAATATGTTTGCTGGGTTTCTTTCTGCATCCATTTACCAAATCCATTCCTAAGGCTTTACTGTCAGCTTGGGACTGTAGCAGAAGACACTTGCCTAAGGTGCTTTACATCAGGACTGAACCAGAGACCACATGTTTGTAAAACAAGGTCCTTTACCACATCACTGTGCCTATATAGTATCAGAACAGAAACG
The DNA here is from genome assembly GCF_001194135.2 of Octopus bimaculoides. Taxonomy (NCBI): domain Eukaryota; kingdom Metazoa; phylum Mollusca; class Cephalopoda; order Octopoda; family Octopodidae; genus Octopus; species Octopus bimaculoides. The sequence continues at coordinate 14,794,197 of NC_068992.1, forward strand.
AAGGTGATTTCAGATTAAAAAAAAAAGATAAACAAAACAAAACAAAAATTAGCAGGAAAATGAGCCTTCACTAATTAACTGATTGATTGATTGAGCAAGGCAAAGGTTAGAAACAATTTTCGAATTTAATTAACAACTGAAATCAAGATTAATGTTTTGGCTGGAACAGCAGAGTGTTGGAGTAAATACTTTGCATTGTTTAGCCTCGTTAAGGTGGCGACTGGCAGAATCGTTAGCACGCTGGATGAAATGCTTGGTGGTATTTCACCTGTTGCTATGTTCTGAGTTCAAGTTCCGCTGAGGTTGACTTTGCCTTTCATCCTTTCGGGGTCGATCAAATAAGTACCAGTTGAACACTGGAGTTGATGTAATTGACTCATCCCCACCTCCCACAAGCTGCCCTTGTGGAAAAAAATTTGAAATAATTATTTAGACTCGTTAAGGCAGTGAGCTGGCAGAATTGTTAGCACACAGACAAAAGTCTTAGCAGCATTGTGTCTATCCAGAGGGATGAAAGGAATATGTTAATTGTGGCTGGATTTGAACACAGAATAAAAGGAAGTGGAACAAATGTCACAAAATGGTTTGTGAAATAATAGTTATTTGGCAGAATCATTAAGCATATCAGCATTTCATCCATCTCTACATTCTAAGTTCAAATTCTTCTGAGGTCGACTTGGCTTTTCATCCTTTCGGAGTCAATAAATTAAGTACCAGTGAAACACTGGGGTCAATGTAATCAGCTAGTCCCTTCCCACCACATTTCAGACCTTGTGCCTGTAGTAGAAAGGATTATTATTATTATTGACTGAGAGAGTAGCACAAGCCACCAGTGTAACACTGGGGTAAAATATACAAAGTTCAGTATACCCATCATGAATACTCATCTAAGAACGGTACACCAGGTACATGCATCACAGCTATATGTGTGCAACATGGTGATTCCGTATCAAGATTATTATTATTATTATTATTATTATTATTATTATGTTTTTTTTCTTCTTTCTTAAAATATTCTTCCATTTCACTCATGTTGAATCTAGAGTCACATGGTTGCAAAGTGGAACCCTTAACCATGGAGCCATGCCTGTACCTGCACACATCATACAGGAAACGGAACCACGAGAAACTGAACAGGTACTTTTGATGCCATAGCAAATACAAAACCAAAACAAAATATATATAAGACTTTATCCATAAAATATATTTCTAACTTTGCCATTGGTCTCTTTATCTTTTTCTCTCTTTATACATACACACGCTAATACACGACCTATGTTATATTCCCCACTCATGTTTATACAACGACAGGGTCAAAACTAGCCGGTATACAGCACTTACTCGGTATTACCTGTATCTTTGGGTTTGGTTGAATCCAATACCTTTCATAACATCATCATCATCATCGTC
>NC_068992.1:14796364-14798874 GCF_001194135.2 Octopus bimaculoides
AGAAGAAGAAGAAGAAGAAGAAGAAGAAGAAGAAGAAGAAGAAGAAGAAGAAGAAGAAGAAGGCGGTTATGGTGATGATGGCAGTGGTGACCTTTGGTAGTGGTGGTGGTGGTGGTTGTGGTGATGATGATGAAGATGATGCTGAAGAAGAGGAAAAAGGAGAAGAGGAAGGCAGTTGAGGTGGTGATGAAGATGGTGTTTAAGATGATGATGATGATGATGAAAAGAGAAATAACAAAGCGGCCTAATTAACTCCATCCATTCATTCATTACACACACACAACTCATGCCTATCTCAATGAACTGTAGCAGATGTTCTCCCATCATTTCGCAACCACCTATCTCTCCACTACCCATACCATCTGCCAAAATCAATCAAGAAGCCTAATGAAAAAGGAATCAATTAATACCTAAACCATCTCCATCTTCCTGTAATTAGTAATAATCTATTAAACAATTCTAAGTTTATCTCGGCATATACAATGTAGATGAAGTGTTGAGGTGATGGGCTTTGAGGGCAGATATTGATACTTCAAGGGTTTGTATCCGATCTAGGGCTGAAATTGATTTGTGTTAATGGCAATAGGTGCTGGATTCTTATTGGCTCAGTCCACTTCACTGTAAATAGATACCTCAACAATTACCAATTGAAAGGCATAACCAGTGGGATTACTATATAACTGGTTTCAAATTTTGGTGCAAGGCCAGTAATTTTGGGGAAGGAGTAAGCCAATTAAATAGACCCCAGTGCTTGGCTGGTACTTATTTTATTGACCTCTGAAGTGATAACTGGCAAATGCGACCTTGGCAGAATTTGAACTCAGAATGTAAAGTTGGACAAAATGCCACTAAGCAATTCTACTGGTTCACTGCCTTGAAGAAACAAAATATTCTTTTCTACTCTAAGCACAAGGCCCAAAATTTTTGGGGAGGGGGCCAGCTGATTAGATCTACCCCAGGATGCAACTGGTATTTAATTTATTGACCCTGAAAGGATGAAAGGCAAAGTCGACCTCGGCAGAATTTGAACTCAGAACGTAAAGACAGACGAAATACCGCTAAGCATTTTGCCTGGCGTGCTAATATTTCTTATTTCTTTATTGTCCACAAGGGGCTACACACAGAGGGTACAAACAAGGACAGACAAACGGATTAAGTCGATTATATCGACCCCAGTGTGTAACTGGTACTTAATTTATCAACCCCTGAAAGGATGAAAGGCAAAGTCAACCTTGGCAGAATTTGAACTCAGAACGTAGCGGCAGATGAAATACCGCTAAGCATTTTGCCCAGCATGCTAACGTTGCTCTCACAATGTATCAGGTTTTAGTTTGCAGCAAAAAGTTTGGTCAAGTATCTTTTGGTATCTCTTTGGGTTCATCGAAATGAGATGGGTGGGTAAAAGGGTGGTGGTGGTGGTTTAAACAACTTTTGTTGCTGTTTTTTTTGTTGTGTATTTTTATACAGAAAGCCATTTCCATTATGTAATTATGTTTGAAATTTTTCATCTAAAACGATTTATGACTGACATTAAAACCAGACCAAAGTAACTAATAGGGTTTCCATAGAAATTTACTTTGATATTTGAACTGTTTTGAATTTGTGTGAAGGATATTTGTTCTGTGAAAAAAATGGCCATTCAAAGAGCACTCTGGATAATGACAATGATAATGATGATGATGATGATGATGATGATGATAATGATGATGATGGTGATGATGATCCTTTCTACTTTAGGCACAAGGCCTGGAATTTTGGGGGAGGGGCCAGCCGATTAGATCAACCCCAGTACGCAATTGATACTTAATTTATCGACCCTGAAATTATGAAAGGCAAAGTCGATCTTGGTGGAACTTGAACTTAGAATGTAGCAACAGGAGAAATACCAGTAAGCAGTTCATCCAGTGTTCTAATGATTCTGCCAGATCACCACCTTAATAATAATAATGATAAATGCCCTGATGCAGTACCAGTCAGTGGCTCTCATGGCTTTTGATCTTAACTGATTAGAAGTGTTATCAGGGTTGATAAAATAGTACCAGTTGGGCACTGGGGTCGATGTAGTCATCTTAAGTCTTCCCCACAATTTTCATTCCTTGTCCCTATATTAGAATGGATATATTACACAAATCTGAGATGTGTATATTAAAATTTGATTTAATGATTAAATGCTTTCAAAATATTATTATTTCAAAACATTATTATCACAAATTATACATACAGTAAAACCTTGCAGTATGAGTGCACCATTTTCTGTATGAGCCGAGACTTGTGTAAATTTTTGTCTTGATGCACAAGTGGAAATCCACAATACAAGCACACAAATCGTCCCATCTTTAAGGTAATTCAGTTAATAAAACCAGTTTACATATTTCTTTTGCATTCTCATTTTTATGATTGTCATTTTACTTGTAACTACATCTTTTCTGTTTTAAAACCCATAAAAAATTATTTTTGAGTGGTTTCTGGGGGGCTGGAACGGATTAATTATATTTTAGTTAATTTCAATG
>NC_068992.1:14799177-14801140 GCF_001194135.2 Octopus bimaculoides
GTGTGTGTGTGTGTGTGTGTGTGTGTGTGTGTGTGTGTGTGTGTGTGTGTGTGCATGATGATAGCCTCTCCCAACGAAGACAACATGAGTGTCCAGTTTTTGCCGAATAACCTGCACAAATAGTTTGTTTAGAGTGATCGAATGCTTGTGTTGCTCATTAAGCTCACTTTCTCCATCAAATCGACATTACCTGAATAGACTGCATGGTGTACCACACATCTGGCGTCAAAGTAATCGCAGAGCAACATGAGAACGAATATTTTCTCACAAGAACAGAACACACCACTCAACTTAGGAATTGAAACCACAATCTCACAATCATGAGTGCAACGCCTTAACCACTTGGCCATACACACAAACACACACACACACACACACATACACACACACACACTATTTAAATTTCAATGGAAGACAACAAAATATTTTAAGACACGAACAATTACTTGTAACTTAGAAACTCGATCTGGAAATGATGTGAATTATGAAAAAACAATATTTACCAACTAGTTAATCAGTTCACATCATAAAAAATTCACAAGTAATATAATATAATATTTAAAAGGATTTATTTAAATAACTATTGTACATATGTTTCATAATGGATTATTATATGTTTAAATAATAAATATCCATTATTTCATCAACAACTGAAATTTAAATAAATGTTTGAAATGAATGCTGTAGTATTCTTAAATTTAAACATTTTGTTTTTAGATTTGAAATGCTGACGAAATGAAGGATATTTATTATGTAAATGTATAATAAATCCATTAATCCATTATGGAAACATATGTGAGATGGTTATTTAAATAAAACATTTTAAATATTACACACATGCACACACACACATGCACACCTGCATATGCAAGCATGCATATACACACATATGCATGCATACATGTGAACATACATACACGTGTGCACATGCATGCATCTGTACACATGCATCTGCACACATGCATCTGCACACACACGCACAAGACATAATGGAAAATTATTCCGTCTTCAAAATTTGTTTATTCCAGTATTATTCTCATTAGATTCCAACCCAACATGTGTTTCTGCTGGATGAGTGTCCTACTATCCTTCCATGTAGCATCTATGTGCATTCAGTTGATTCAGTTGCAATGCATTTCCATCCCAGGTAGACATTCCTATGCAGTTTTTGTTCAAGGTTTTACCTGTTCAGGTGGGTGAAGCAATAATTATATCAGCATGCTAATAAGGTATTTGCTCAGATTCCATATCCCTATACGTTTATTTCTTATATACAAGATAGAGCTGTTGTTATGTAATTGCTGTTATTCTGTAGGTCTGTGTGCAAAGATTAGTTGTGTTTTGCAGGGTTGCTTTCACTATTAACTTAGAAATGGAGAAAGACATGGTACTAAACATAAAAAGCAAACCATTTGGGGCTAAAAAGAAAGTGGCAAAACATGAAAGTCTTTGAGCAAACATTTGTCTTATGCAAAATGTGCACACAGACATTAAATAACGACGATGGCGATGACGATGATGATGATGGATGATGATGATGATGGTGATAGTGATGATGATGATGATGACAATGATGAGGATAGTGATGTTGATGATGATGAAGATGATGATGATGAAGATGATGATGATGATGATGGTGATGATGATGACGATGACAATGATGACGTCAATTATAATGATGTGATGATGACAAGGATGAAATCGAACAATTGAACGAAAGACTTAAAGAAAACTCGGAAGCAAATCTGTGCTGTAAGAGTAAAGTCTTCTAGTTCTTCAAATTGGTCCAAACTTTTATGTCTGTGGCCAATCTGGAGCACCAGTGCTGTCATGCTGATTAATTAGTGGTTGAGAACCCCATTTTCATTTTCATTGAAGAATTTTCCAAGAGAAAATAGAAAAACTTTTGTCTTTGAAAATGGCATGGTTCCAGTATTCGAAATGGCTCTAACACCAGATATCA
>NC_068992.1:14801863-14803061 GCF_001194135.2 Octopus bimaculoides
CTTGCGTGCATGCATGCATACATGATGATGGCCGTCCACTCGTGACCGAGGAAGACCATTGCCGACCTTCAGGAACATGGTGCGCTCTAGGACTAACTTATATTTTGCATTTGTGGTTCTGTTGGTGGCTAATGAGCCCTGCTCTTGACAAGCATACACGACTGCAAACATTGCAGACCAACCTTTCCCCGTTCACTATACGAGCCGTGCGCTTTCGCACAGCTCGCTTAAGTTTTTCATACTGGATACGTGCTCTCTCAAAAGTATCGATCCCCTCCTTAACCTGCTTCCTCCATCTGTGGTGATGACAGGCATTGTTCTCCTAGTCAGTGTCCTGCATATCACAGGCCTTTAATGAGGACTTGATACAGTCCTTAAAGCGCAGCTTTGGTTTCTGCCAGAGTCTCATTCCATTCACAAGTTCTGCATAGAGCCTCTGCTTAGGAATCTTGCTATCCTTCATACATACATACATACAGACATGCAAAGGAGCACTCCGTCGGTTACGACGACGAGGGCCCCGGTTGATGCGATCAACGGAACAGCTTGCTCGTGAAATTAATATGCAAGTGATTGAGCACTCCACTGACACGAGTACCCCTTACGTAGTTCTCAGGAAGAGTCAGCATGACACATAGTGTGACAAGGCTGGCCCTTTGAAATTGAGGTACTACTCATTTTTGCCAGCTGAGTGGACTGGAGGAAAGTGAAATAAAGTGTCTTGCTCAAGGACACAACGTGTCACCAGGAATTGAACTCACGACCTTACAATTGCGAGCTGAATGCCCTAACCACTAAGCCACGTGCCTTCACCATACATACATACATATATACATACATACATACATCGAAGGAGAAAGCTAATTCGAAGACTACAAATCCAATCCATCACTGGAACTGTAAAAATCTGTAAAACTTTCCAGAAGTTTATCATTTAAGTATATATATTAGCATGTCTAGATATGCAACTATATGCATGAGAATACATACAAACATACAAATCTGCACATATACATACATTACATCCATCCATCCATCCATCAATCCATTCATACATACAGTCTAGTACTTATTCTATCGGGCTCTTTTGCTGAACGGCTGAGTTACGAAGACATAAGCATATTAGCATTAATTATCAAGCGATGGCAGGGGGACAAACACACACACACACACAAATATATATATATATATATATATA
>NC_068992.1:14803395-14809000 GCF_001194135.2 Octopus bimaculoides
TATATATATATATATATATATATATATGTATGTATGTATATGTGTGTGTGTGTATGTGTATTTACATGTATATATATATGTATATATATGCATATATCATTATACACATATGGACATGGAACATTTTCACAGATGATTGCCATTTCTTTGAGCTTCCCCATTGTCAATAGCATTTCTGGCTATATATGAGTGTGAATGTGTCCGTGTGTGTATATATATGTGTGCATGTGTCTGTGTGTGCATGTGTACATACATATATGTGTGTATAAATGCATGTACATATGAAAATGAAAATATACATATATATGTATATATATATATATATATATATATATGTGTGTGTGTGTGTGTGTACATACATGTATACATACACAAATATGTATTAATGTATGTATGCATGTATGGATGTATGCATGAATGTATGTGCAAACTTATACACCCAGAAAATGGTAAATGACAAGGAAAACAGAACCAAGTGATCAATGGAAACGTGTTTATTAAAAAAAAACACATGAAAAGAATTGAAATTCTGCTTTGCAAATGGGTGAAAAAATATGTGAAAACTGAACAAGTAAATGTTGAAAATAGAAAACTACACACACAGACACACACACACAGAGACACACACACACACACACACAAACACACAATGTATATATATGTTTATATAAATATATATATATGTTTATATATTCATATATACATACATAATCACACATGCTCATGTACATATACAATTACATACATTTATACATACATACATGCAAACACACACACACACACACACACACAAACACATATATGAAAGGTTTTTGCTGAAAAAATATAAATAAAAAAAAAGATAGAAAATAAATGAAAATATTCCAAAGGCTATAAAAGAAATGTCTTGGGTTGGAAAACATCAATCGAAATATTAAATCGTCAAAGAATGGTATGAAAGTAGATTGGTATGATGGTAGCGGGAGGTGGGGCGGGGAAGAGCTTTGGAAAACAGCAAAAGTAATAAAAATAAATGAAAAAGTTTTATTTATTTTATTTATTTATTTATTTTTTCCTAAATACACTATTGAATATTGATTTCTTTGTTTGAACTAAGTGCAAGACCAAGAGATACTTGTTAATGTTTCAGACAATGCAGGTTCCATTTTGGAATATTAGTGATACTTAAATCTATACAATAACATGGAAGCGTTGATTCTTTGATGTGCCATCATCTGACCTCCCAGTTCTTTGCGCGATTGTTTGAAATATCTGACTTTTCGAATATTGACTACATATATCGAACTGTATTGAACTGGCACAAGGCCAGCAACTTCAGGTGGTGGGAGGTTTTGGTAGGGGCAGTTTAAGTAGACTACATTGACCCTAGTGTTCAACTGGTACTTATTTCATTGACCCTGGAAGGGTGAAAGCCAAAGTTGGTCTTGGTGGAATTTGAACTTGGGACATAAAGACAGACAAAATACTTAGCAGCATTTTGTCCGCTATCCTAATGATTCTGCCAGTTTGCTACCTTACATTGACTAAATAAATTGAATTGTAACATTGCATCAACCCCAGCATTCAGCTGGTACTTATTTTATCAACCCTGAAAGGATGAAAGGCAAAGTTAACCTCAGCAGAATTTGAACTCAGAACGTAAAGGCAAACAAAAGCCACAAACGATTTCGCCAGGCAAGCTAACTGTTCTGCCACCTTATTGCCTACAGTGAATTTGGCAGCGCCACCTCTAGCTAAACAGTTATTCTGTGCTGATGAAGGGAAATAACCCAGAAATCGTGACACACAGATATTGTTTTGAGCTGAGTGGGGGTGCTAGATTCCCTTGTTCGAAAATATAAGGACGTAGATCGTGTCGTAAAGCCAGCTGGAGACGATGTCCCCTGGGGCAAAATTACAGCAACATTAGGTCCTAAATCAGGACTGCCATTTTATGTTGGCAAACAATCTTTACTACATTGAATAAATATATTAAACTGTAACATTAATTTCAAATTTTGACACAAAGCCAGCAAATTTGTGGGAGGCAGTAAGTCAATTGTATCAACCCCATTATTCAACTGGTACTCGTTTTATCGACCCCTGAAATGATGAAAGACAAAGTTGACCTCTGTGAAATTTGAACTCAGAAAGCAGAGACAGACATAATGCCACTAAGAATTTTGCCAGAGATGCTAACTATTCTGCCACCTTGTTGCCTATGTTGAATAAATATATTGAGCTGTAAAGTTAATTTCAAATTTTGGCACAAGGCCGGCAATTTTGTGGGAGGCGTTAAGTCGATTGCATCAACCCCAGTATTCAACTGGTATTTATTTTATCGACCCTGAAAGGATGGAAACCAAACTTGACCTTGGTGGAATTTGAACTCAGAACGTAAAGACGAACAAAGTGCCACTAAGCAGTTTTCCCAGTGTGCCAACGATTCTGCCAGCTCAGCACCTTACAGTGACTAAATATATTGAACGGTAGTATTGACTAAATGTTTTCCATTTATTCTCATACAGCTCCTGTTGCTGCTGATGATGATGACGACGACGATGGTGATGATGATAACAGAAGTGGTGTTGATGTCAATGTTGATGGTGATGATGAAACTGTAAACTACAAAATTACTGACTCCAAGTACTGCTCTCTAATTTACTTACTTATTGAATTTATTGATTGATTTTATAACTTCCTTCACTGTATCACCTCTCATTATTTAACTTATTTCATTTCAACCATTCCAAGTCAGTGACATTAATATATCACTCTCTTTCTGTCTCTCTCTCTTTCTCTCTCCCTATATATATATATATATATATATATATATATACATACATATATATATATATATACATAAATATCACATATAAGCATAGATACATACATGAATGCACATAAAGGTGTCATTCTTTCTCTCTCTCTCTCTATACATGTGTGTGTGTGTGTGTATGTAGGTCTTCCTGAGCCACTTCCATCTCTTGCACATTCCTCCTTCCATACTGATACTTACCATCAACCACACCTCCATCCATGCCCATCCCTCACTACATTGACTTCTACCCCCATCCCAGCTCATCAGCCTCACTCCTCTCACACTCTTATAAAATCACCCCCCACCTCCTTTTCTCCATTGACCCTTTGTCTGTATTCTCCCTTATACTCACCTTCTTGTACCATGAAATTACATCCTAGTACTTCACCACCACCATCTTTACCCTCTTCCCAGCTACTCCATCCCACCCTTATATAATGCAGGTGTAGCCATGTATCTCCCCTATAGCAAAGTTACACATGCTTATCCCTCTATCATACTTTGGGCCCCTCAACACCTGGCATAAAACCACCTTCTTCTCCCTCAAATTCATTCCCAGGGCTGGGCCACAACTAGGTCATGACTCATGGTTGCCCTCATGCTGGCACTGGCTATCGGAGACTTGTGCATTTAAACTGATTGGAGATTTTATCTAATTGGAACACCTCTTCTTTGACTCCGCTTTCAAACTTATACTTAAAGGAGAAATAACATTAGTTGTTATGGTAGTGGTGAAATGTCATGCTATCACAATGACTTGCTCAGAGTTATTTCCCTTAGCATCAAAACACAAAAGTATTGCCTTCAAACATCATCATCGTTTAACGTCCGCTTTCCATGCTAGCATGGGTTGGACGATTTGACTGAGGACTGGTGAAACCGGATGGCAACACCAGGCTCTAATCTGATTTGGCAGAGTTTCTACAGCTGGATGCCCTTCCTAACGCCAACCACTCAGAGAGTGTAGTGGGTGCTTTTATGTGTCACCCGCACGAAGGCCAGTCAGGCTGTACTGGTAACGGCCATGCTCAAAATGGTGTATTTTATGTGCCACCCGCACAAGAGCCAGTCCAGAGGCTCTGGCAACAATCTCGCTCGAAAATCCTTACACATGTCATGGGCACAAGTGCCAGAAAGGTGACACTGGGAACAGGTGCTATCCCGATTTTGCTTTCGCTTGCCCCAATAAGTCTTTGCAAGCTGAGTTTCGTGTCCAATGAAGGAGACGACGTTGGCATGGGTGCCAGTCGTCGAGTCTATATATAAAGTTTATATTAGTTCTTTATGGATAGATAGGTATCAGGAGAGTTCACTCAGAAACATAGCAGATAATAGAAAAGAGAATTCAGGCAAACTTTACAGCTGTTTCTGGGGTTTGGTGATCATTAAATGCAATAGTGTGCATTATGCTTACATAAACATCTAGTAAATTAGTGTTAGCAAATGTATGTGAAATAACACAAATTTAAATTGTAGTATCATTTACTCAACCATCTGAAGAATTAAATTTTAGTAGTTGAACATAATCTGTGTGTGTGTGTGTGTGTGTGTGTGCGTGTGTGTGTGTGTAATACAAAGCCATCGTGATAGCTAGAGAGAGAATAATGGAGTGGGTGATAGAGAGAAGGCTCAAAAGTATGAGTGAGATCAAAATAGTACAAGAAGTGACTGAAACAAAAGACCAAGAGAGTATGAGAAAATGATGAGGTGAAGGAGAAGAGGAGGTTGAAGAAGAGAAAGAAGAGTAGTAGTAATAGTAGAAGTCGTAGTAGTGGCAGCAGCAGCAGTAATTGTTGAGCTACTGGCTGCAGCTTTGCAGTCAAAGTGAAACAAAGTGTAATAGTTGTGATTTGCAACAATCACTGGTATAAAAATGGATGCCTTGCTGGTCATTGAGAATATCAAAATAGGCTGATTGAATCTACTCAACAACACCAACAACAGCAACAACAACAATGTACACACAACAAAATTACAACAACAACAACAACAACAACAGACCCATCTACCCACCTATCTACCCACCTCCTTTGCGATAATCTCTTGTGTTTTGTTACGCGGTGATATTACATCTAACTCCAGCATGCAGCCATGAACATTTTTGGAATAATGACAAGAACAACAAGTAGAACAATAATGATGGCATGGAATCAGAAGTATGGAGCATTAAGAAGACAAAAACAAAACAAAACAAAACAAAACAAGAAAACTAAAAAAAAATAATAAAAGAAGAATTATTTGAAGAAATCTTTGAGAAACGGTTTACCATTGTTGCAACTGGAATATGATTACTACTTCCAGACTCTCCACTGCCACTTACAAACTTTATGCAATGTTCTACATGGAACGTTTATTTATCTATTTTTGCTTTTTGTTTCTTCTTTTTTTTAATTGTATTTTTTTTGGTGCTTTGATTAAATATTGACTAAAGTGTAAGGTAAAGAACAGAGTAGCAAAAGAAATGTGTATGTGTGTGTGTGTGTGTGTGTGTGTATCTGTCTACACACACACATTGCACACACAGACACACACATTGACACAGACACATATGCACATTCACACACACAGTCATAAACATGTAGGTAGTAGTATGTGTGTGTGTGTGTGTGTATATATATATATATATATATATATATATGTGTGTGTGTGTGTGTGTGCATGTATGTTTCTCTAATTATGTATGTATGCATAAATAAATGAATATATATATATATATATATACATATATATATACACACACACATACATACATACATATATATATATATATAAATATATATCGTTTATATATATATATAAATAATA
>NC_068992.1:14809231-14810342 GCF_001194135.2 Octopus bimaculoides
TATATATATACACATATACATATATGTGTGTATACCCACACACATGTATGCTTGTAAATATATTTTTGAATACATACATTACATACATACATGCATACATGCATATATACATACAGGCGTGCACACACACACATGTGTGTATATATATATATATATATATATATATATATATATATATGTATATATGTATATATACATGCCTGCATGTGTATGTTGTGTACATAAGCATACATGCGTGCGTATACATACAAACACATGCACTCACCCACATAACATCTAAGCAAATATAAAATCTTCAACCAAGAAAAATGGACACAAAACGAAAGAACAAACTAAGGAGAAGCTTTTTTCCAGAAATAATGAAAAACTCCAGACTGTAAAGTTAACACTTAACAATCCTTGACTGATTTAATGAATTTTGTGGTAATTAAAGGTTGCTAAGAAGAATGGTAGTAGTGAAATATGGTGGTGGTGGTGTTCGATGAAGTTGTGGTGATTGTAGTGGTGGTGGTGGCGGTGGTGATGGTGGGTTAGCTGATATGGAATGAAATATGGTGACTGCTCTCTACTGTTGGAGGTGAATATACACATCCAGTTTGTGGTTGGTTTGAAAATGATGAAATGAAACAAGTAGGGGATTGAATTAAGAGCTATATATATATATATATCTTACATGGGTGCTTGGTTTAGTGGTTAGTGTGTTGTAGTCATGATTTCAGTTCCTAGACCGGGTGGTATATTGTGTTCTTGAGCAAAACACTTCATCTCATGTCGCTCTGCAGTCACTTCAACACCTGATGCATGGTACACCGTGCACCTGTTCCGACAATGTTGATTTGATGGAGACAGTGAGCTAATGTGTGACACGAACATTTGATCACTATAAACAGATCATTTGCACAGATTGTTTGGCAAAAGTCGAAAGCTCATACATCGTCTTCAACAGCAGAGTCCATTATATATATATATATATATATATATATATATATACACATATATATACACACACACACACACACACACACACACGCACACATATGTGTTGATATATGTATGTATTGTTGTTGTTGGCACTTCGTCGCTTACGACGTCGAGGATTCCAGTTGATCCG
>NC_068992.1:14810738-14817288 GCF_001194135.2 Octopus bimaculoides
TATATATATATATATATATTATAATGTAAAGTGAGTATGATTGTGTATGTGTATGAGTGAGACAGAGAGAGAGAAGGAGATTAATGGAAAATTAAGGAAGACAGGTAGAAAACATCAAAGGAGATTAACTAAATCAGAAAATAGGACAATCTAAGAAGAATAGAAACATATTACAGGAAAAAGAAATAGTTATTGTCTTTTAGGAGGAAAAATATGACCATAAAGAATAAGAATATAATAATTGGTGGAACATTAAAGTAGAACTCTTATCAGATGTTAAGATTTTATGTGCAAGTTGAAAGATTAATATTAATAAGAATTAGGTAAATGGCTGCAATAGAGACTAAATTCATTCCTAAAGTGAGGATTTTTCTTGGAAATAAAAAGCTCATTAATGCACACATTCTTTGATTCAAATAGCAAATGGAATATCTTCATAGCCATTTTCATAGCATGTTAAGTTTTAAAGAAAATATTCTTTCTCTTTTACTCATCATTTCCTTTCAATTCCAATTCCATTTTACCATTCATTCTATGAGCTTCAATGCACATTTTTGATTCACCTTTGTTGATATGTTTTTATTTTAGACTGAATGTGTATCTCTAATCCTTTCTAATTCTAGATGAGATATTATGATAAGATTAAGAATGAACTCTTCTCCTCTATTCCTAAAATACGATTAAAATCACATTTTTTTCTTTTGTAGGTGGCTATATTCTCTTAAGAGAGAGAAGTTTCCAGAAGAGAACTAATATGATAAAGAAATATCAACAGAATTGCTTACAAACAATAAAATATAAATATTTCAATCAAAATTACCAACAAACTGTAAGTTTTATATTTCATTATTATTAAGTGTTTGACTTTTGCTTTGTATTTGCACAAGTTGACTCCAAGTCTCAACCAGAGACCTCAAGTTCAAGTTGGTGTTATGTCTTGGGTACCACATTTTTGGTTTTTGCACAGAGTATTGTTCTAGTGTCTGTCTGTCAAATCATAAGAAAATTAAAAGGTTGTTTTAAAAGTAATTCAATAGTGTGATCTTAAGATGACAGTAAAAGTTATTTGCTTACTTGAACATTTAAAAGTACCTCACAGAAGTTTTTGGAATTATATAGACAATATTCAGTATTATTATTATTGTTCAGTAGTTTTATTTTTATAACGTGCTTTCACTTCACTACCGAGCGCAGCTCTGTGTGCCTTGGGTATGTGCTGTGGTTTGCTGTGATGCTCTTATGGTTACTGTATTGAAAGTGTTTTGCGTAGGATGTGTGCAGTGCCCAGTAGTGCAATTTTCTGTCTGTTATATATATTTGTAAGTCCTGGTGTTTTTGTTATGCATTTGTCTGAATATTTTTTTATTATACCTAAGGCACCTACTATGATAGGAATTGTTTCTGTTTTTAGATTCCACATTCGAGTTACCTCTATTTCCAAGTCTTTGTATTTTGAAAGTTTTTCCATTTCTTTTAGGGAAACGTTGTCATCTGCTGGTATTGATACATCAATTAGAAAACATTTTTTTTCTTCATGATCTTTGACAACTATATCTGGTCTCTTTGCCTTAATTTCTCTATCTGTGTGTATTGGCATATCCCAGATTATCATTATTATTATTATTATTATTATTATTATTATTATTGTTATTATTATTATTATTATTGAGTGAAAGAGCAGTGCATGCCATCAAAGCGACAGTGGGGTAAAATATATGAAGCCCAGTATACCCATCATGACTACCTGTCTGCTGCACATGCATTACAACCATATGTGCATCACATGGTGATCTCATGTCATACAATATAAACAGCACATGACCTTGCAGGTAGGGCTCAGTTAGAATTTTCTCCAGGTTGAGTAGCCCAGATCCTCAAATAAGGGTTGTTTAAGGATGTTGAATGAAACACCAATGTTTCCAGAGGTGAAATATTCACACCCCCAAAATTCCTCTTGACACATGGCTATGGTGCATCCCCACTACTTCTACTTGTGATCAGAGATGCACATATCATCAGCCAACAAGTGACATGCTCAACTAGTTAAGGTAAAAAAACTGACAAGCAAATCAATGGTATTAAGCAGAGTATTTGCTGAAGCACATCTTTTATACCATGACAAAACATGTACATGATAACACTTCCAATCAGTTAAGATCAGAATTATAGAGTCACTGTATTATTATTATTATTATTATTATTATTATTATATGGAAACTCACAGCTTATTTTGCTGTGAGACCTATGGAGACCTACGGCACGGTTCCGAGGGTGGAACATCCTGGAAAGTTTCAAGGGGTGGCACTTCCTGGGTGGCACTTCTGGGGAAACCTATGGTACAGTTCCAAGGGTGGCACTTCTGGGGAGCCCCATGGCACAGTTCCGAAGGTGTCACTTCCTGGAAAGTTCCAAAGGTGTCACTTCCTGGAAAGTTCCGAGGCTGGCACTTCCATGTGTTTGATAGGGTGTGCGCGACAGAGAGAGTAATGCTGATGTTGTATGTGTATATGAGAGAGAGAGGGAGAGAAAGAAAGAGAGAGAGAGATAAATGAAATTTAGCATTCAGTGTATTTATTATGTATGGCTTCAGTGACACACACTCACATATACGCATGCATGCAGGTTGTTTTAATCGATTTTCTCTGTAAATATGGGGGCTAGGAAAAAAATAGAAAGCGCATTCCAATCTATGCACCCATCTGCACATGTGTGCTGTTTTTCACGTGAATCCACCCAGCCATTTGGCCGTGAACCTCAAGACAAGAAAGAATACAACGGTCGGCTAACTTCAATTTATTGATATGTACTTAGTGAGAGAGAAAGAGTGAATGAGAGGGAGAGAGAGAAGGGGACAGAGAGGAATGAGGGAGAAGGGGCTCAGAGAGAGTGGCGGCAAGAGAGATGTCTACATACTTAAACAGTTTAATTTCGACGAAAGCTTTTATGACAGTCCGTTAATGAATGATAATCAATGGAATGATAAATATATGAAATTAGATAATTGACTGAAATTTAGCAGACAACAACAGAAGGATGTTCATTGGCTGAAATTATATTGCTTCTGCATTCGACTGGATTACATTGTATTTGGTTTCAAATTTTGGCTCAAGGTCAGAAATTCTGGGAGAGGGTATAAGATGATTAAATCGATCCCCATGGTTCAGCTGATATTTATTTTATCAATTCTGTAAGGGATGGAAAGCAAAGTGGACCTTAATGGGATTTGAACTCAAATGAAATGCTGTTAAGTATTTTTCGCAGTGTGCTCACAGCTCTGCCAGCTCACCAATTACTCTTTTACTCTTTTACTTGTTTCAGTCATTTGACTGTGGCCATGCTGGAGCACCGGCTTTAGTCGAGCAAATCGACCCAGGACTTATTCTTTGGAAGCCTAGTACTCATTCTATCAGTCTCTTTTGCCGAACCGCTAAGTTACGGGGACGTAAACACACCAGCATCAGTTGTCAAGCAATGTTGGGGGGACAAACATAGACACACATACACACATATATATATATACATATATATACGACAGGCTTCTTTCAGTTTCCGTCTACCAAATCCACTCACAAGGCTTTGGTCGGCCCGAGGCTATAGTAGAAGACACTTGCCCAAGGTGCCACGCAGTGGGACTGAACCCATGACCATGTGGTCGGTAAGCAAGCTACTTACCACACAGCCACTCGGAAGCCCAAGGCATCAAATTTAGGGGACGTAATTAAGTCGATTACATCGATCCCAGTTTGTAACTGGGATCGACTCTGAAAGGATGAAAGGCAAAAGTCAACCCTGGCAGAATTTGAACTCAGAATGTAGCAACAGGTAAAATACCTCTAAGCATTTTATCCAGGATGCTAATGATTATCCCAGCTTGCCACTCTAGTAGTGATAATAATAACAACAATGGTTTCAAATTTTCGCACAAGGCCAGCAAATTCAGGGGAGAGAATAAGTCAATTACATCGACCCCAGGGTTTTGCTAGTACTTATTTTATTGACCCCCGAAAAGATAAAGGGCAAAGTTGACTTTTGGCAAGATTTGAACTCAGAATCTAAAGACGGACAAAATATCACTAAATATTTTGCTGGTCATGCTAATGATTTTGCCAGCTTGCTGTCTTAATAATAATCCTTTCCATTAAAGGCACAAGCGCTGAAATTTTGGGGGAGGGGACCCCAATGTTTCACTGGTACTTAATTTATCGACTCCAAAAGAATGAAAGGCAAAGTTGACCTCGGCAGAATTTGAACTAAAAAAAGTAGAAAGGGGACAAAATACCACTGAGAATTTTGGCTGATATGTTGACGATACAGCCAGCCTACCTCCTTAATGATAATAATAATAATAATCCTTTCTACTAAAGGCACCAGGCCTGAAATTTGTGGGGAGGGGACTAGTCGATTACATCGGCCACAGTGTTTCACTGGTACTTAATTTATTGACCCTGAAAGGATGAAGAGCAAAGTCGACCTCAGAAGAATTTGAACTCAGAATGTAAAGACAAACAAAATATATATCGACAAGAAGAGGGTTTAGTGATGTGCCCACCATTATCACCGATAATAGCCAATATATACATGGAATACTTTGAGAATTTGGCTTTAGAATCAACACCACTAAAACCAACCCTATGGCTGTGATATATAGATGACCAAGTGCTGTTTTAGATCATGTGAACTCAATAAAGCCATCCATACAGTTCACAATGGAAAAAGACAATTAGCAAAGCTAGCATTCCTGGACGTATTAATAACACGCACCAAGTATGGATTCAGGACATCCATATACTGCAAGCCAAACTTCACTGGACAATACCTCAACTTCAACTCCCACCATCCATACAGTGTGAAAAGAGGGATTGCTCAGTGCCTAAACATCAAGCAAAGAATTTAAGTAGCGATCGTAGCAACAACTACCCCAAAAGCATACTCTCCACTCCAATTATGAAGAAAAAAGAGGATGAAACTGATAAACTGTCCACAGTCTGTCTACCCAATGTGAATGGCCTCTCCGTAAAGATACAAAAGACATGTGGCCCATAAGACATCAGGACAGTATTCAAAAGTAATACAACACTTTGCAAATATCTCCTTCGAGTAAAACCACCGCAAGAACTGCGTGTACCCCATCCCATGCAGCTGTGGTAGGTTATACAAAGGTGAAACATGCTGCCCTCTCAAAATAAGGGTAGACAAACATCGCAAAGCTGTGACATGAGGAGATATTGATAAATTGGGTATAGCTGATCATGTATGGTAAAATGGAGACCACCTCCCCCTGTGGGATGAAGTTAAAATAATAGACAGAGAACACTACTGGAAAATATGAAAACTAAAAGAAGCAGAATATCTGCTAGGACACAACAACCTCCTAAGCAGATCGAGTGCAGATATGAATAGCATATGGGAACCGGTATGAAGGAAGGATAGGAAAATATTAGATTTATAAGCCCTAAAAATTCACTCCATAATTGCCTACGGGCATATGGTGTAGTGGTTAAGAGCACGGGCTACGAACCCCAAGATTCTGAGTTCAATTCCAAGCAGTGACCTGAATAATGATAATAATAATAACATCGAAAAGTACCTTTGGAATGAGAACCCAGGTTTGAAATTTCTCCAAGACACCTGATGAAGGCTGGAGGATATATCAGCTGAAACGTGTTAACAACAAACAAGATAAGGACAAATATCCGTCAAATGTAAATAATGTAAATAAAGACAAAATGCAGCTAAGCATTTCACCTGGCCTGCTAATGATTCTACCAGTTTACTGTCTTTGGTTTCAAATTTTTGGCACAAGGCCAGTAATTTAGGGGAAGGGGGTTAAAACAATAACATCAACCCCAGTGTTCTACTGGTACTTACTTTACTGACCTAGAATGGATGAGAGGCAAAGGTGACATTGGTGGAATTTGAACTCAGGAGGTAAAGACAGATGGAATGCCACTGAGCACTTTGCCTAGAGTGCTAACCATTCTGCCGGCTTGCGACTTTTGCCCGATTACTTTATATTTGAAATTATTTACTGTTTCCATTTCAGCTTTTATTGGTTTGAATGTGGATTGTGGTCATTGACACCTCTCTACATGCAAAATGTTCGTTATGTTTTGATAGGGGGAAAATAAAAAAAAATATAAAAAAATAAATGAAATAAATAAATAAAATAAAATAAATAAATAAAATAAATGGAAAGAAATTTAGGCATTCTGTTCCTACATCACAAGATCTAATTATGATTTCAATTACAGTAAATGAATATTGATGTGACTGAGTGATTGAAGAACTGGTGCCGGCCATAGTTGTGATGACAGTGGGTACTCCCGCTATATTCCACACACACACACACGCACCCATACACACACACACACACCCATACACACACGTGCACACACTATCTATCTATCTATCTATCTAGCTATCTATCTATCTATTTCTCTTTCTCTCCCTCTCTCTCTTCCCTCTTCTGTGTATGTGTGTGTGTGCATGTGTGTATGTGTGTATGTGTGTGTGTGTATATATATATATATATATATATATATATATATAT
>NC_068992.1:14817298-14818453 GCF_001194135.2 Octopus bimaculoides
AACTGATGGGAGATGAGCATGTCCATGTCTAATATATGTTTTTTTACATGTGTTGCTTTGTCATTCTTCTGTGCAAAACTTTATTCTTATATCTGTATATATATATACACAAACATGTGTATGTGTATATATATATATATATATATATATATATATATAGCAAACGAAAGATAGAAGATGAGAATTTATTGTTAACCATGAAAATTATTTCAACACATCTAGCATCGATTTCTCTTGGGTGGGACACTCAACAACTGGTTCAGACATATCCAGTGGTGCAGATTTATCTCGTTGGGTGATAAATAAATACAACTCATTAAAACGACTGTTCCACAATGTAACTTTCCATTTCGTAGAGAGAAAAGCAGCCAGACGGAGGAAATATCTTCATTCATATAGAAGATCGAAAATAAAATCACAGATGACAAAAAGAGAAACGAACGCACAATCCAACGAGAAAAGTATTAAAAATAACCGTTAACAGATATGGATGTATAAACACCCTCGAGCAAGCTACATGGTGCGAGTACACTCGCTCATACAAGCATCCGCAAAAATGTGAGCGTGCGCACACGTGAGGTCCAGTGCACTCATGACCCCAAAACGAGTTATCTAACTACTTGGTGTTTATAAGAATGGGGAGGTTAAAAGTAAACTTAAGTCATACATACCTTAAAGTAAATTAAGTCAACGGTTACTCAAAATTCGTTCTCACTGCATTATGCAAAAATACATCTATTTATATATAAATATATAGTTTAGAGAAAAGAACCAAAGTTCATGAACTATATATAGTTCTTTTTAGTGTATTAACTTATTAAATTTTTCTATATGTGACTGGATTTTCATGAATGAGTTCATGAACTTTGCTTCTTTTCTCTAAATTATATATTTATATATTATATACTGTGAAACTTAATTTAATTGTAATTTTTGATAAATTGAATTTAATTGAGTTTTTACTTGTAAATTTGGATTTTTATCCCTACTATTATTATTATTATTATTATATATATATATATATAGCTAGCTTGCTAGATAGATAGATAGATAGATAGACAGATAGATAGATAGATAGATACACTTCTTTTATTAGCCACACAGGGCTCAACAAAGATGGGACAAATACAATGTAGAGCTTTTCTTTTTGGGAGG
>NC_068992.1:14818608-14823120 GCF_001194135.2 Octopus bimaculoides
AAGGGAAAAAGGGGGAAGTTCGATCAAAAGGGATCGAGGAAAAAAAAAAAAGCGATCAATAGGGATCGTGTATCACACAGTAATGTTCTCGTGTAAAAAGAGGGGAGGACAGTTTAGGTTTAGCCGTGGAAAGAAAAGCCTACGGAAAAGACCACGGTAGCCTTGGTCAATATTGTCATTACAGAAGATAGATAGATAGATAGATAGATAGATAGATAGATAGATATTACAACACTCTCCCATTCTGCTGATGGGTTTGGTCTGGTAAATTACTGCGTAACCTCACTGCTGCAGGTGCCACATAAAAATCCCCCACTCTATTCTGTAAAGTTGTTAGTATTAGGAAGGGCATTCAGGCATAGAGACCATACTAAAACAGAGAGATGAGCTTGGCAAAGTCTTATGATTGTGCCAAGATGAATAGGGAAGACAAAGAGCTTTCTTTATTTGCAGGTTGGCAAACTAAAAGTTGGATATAGAGATTTATCTTCATTTGTAAGTAACAGCAATTAAATATAATGAAGTCAAGTAAAATTACTGCAATGCCGAAAGCACTAGTCTGATTGAAATATTTGGTAGTAGTTCGTTAATCGGTTAGCTAATTGGATGATTGTGCTGGAAGATGTTATCACTAATGACATGGGGTGGCTTGTTAGTTGTTACATATGTAAAGGTTGGTGCACTAGAAATGAGAATTTATCAGTATATGAAGGTGAGGTTTTGTCATTCATTTTGACTTAATGGTCAGCTCTGTAGATATATCTCTTGAATTACGTAACTGTAGAGAGACAGCAAATTCTATAACTTATTAATATAAACGTATATAGATGAATTATGCACTCATAACTTGTATAACGTATTTAATGATATATTTTCACAAGAATAACTGCATTCGTAATCATCGGCTGCATTAACTAACATCTAAGTAGTTAATCTGTAGCAGGTGATTAAGTTTCTTCATCCTGATTGGTACGAAGGGTGGCAGTGCCTGAGGTGGCTGTCCAGGCCAAGGGTGGTTTAGAAGAGTCGGTGGGGGGGATTTATTGCATGGGGTGGGGGGACGAAGTGGTGCAAGCTGCTCTTTGGGTCCTTTGACATCTGGTCTCTGCCACTTGATGTTATTCTCCACATTAAGCTAAACACTCGCTTCGGCTGGCCATGAATGACCATGAGATTGCACCTAGAAAATTCCCCTCTGAAGCACAGGTCTGGGCAAGGTTGTTTATGGAAGACCAGTAGTCACGCATGCATACCAGTCTCCCTCCTCCATGCCACTGGTGTTATCCAAGGGAAAGGCAAAGGCCGATACAGCTTATCACCAGTGATGTCGCAACTCATTTCTACAGCTGAGTGAACTGGAGGACATGAAATAGTCTCTTACTCAAGAACGCAACACACAACCTGGTCCAGGAATCGAACTTACTACCTCATGGTAGTGAGCCCGATGTTCTAATCACTGAGCCATGTGCCTTCACTTTCTCACTTAATCTTTCACTTAATTTGCATATATCTAACGATTATATGCATGTATGCTGTGTACAATGCCATCACCACCATCATCACCATTGTTTAAAGTCCACTTTTCCATTCTTGCATGAGTCAAATGGAATTTCTTGATGCAGATTGTTTTACAGGTGGGTGCTCTTCCTGTCACCAAACCTCACCCATTTCCTAGCAAGGTAATATTTTCCCATGGTCAAACCTTGTGCTGTTTGTATGATGATGATGTATTTTCACAACCATAAATGTAAATGACATCCGAGACATCATCTGCAAAGTCAATGACTTTTGCTTCCCACTTAAGAAATTAACGATGTATCTTTAATATTATGGCTGACATATATTAATTGTGGTTAGTGACTGCAGTCATTACTTCTGGGAGTGAAGATGGCCAATTGGTAGAATTCCTTCTAGTTCTTGACATAATGAGTTCAAATTCTGCCACGGTCGACTTTACCTTTTATCCTTCCAGGGTTGATAAAATAAATACCAGTTGAGGACCGGAGTTGATGTAAGGACTTCCCTGTTTTCCTCAGAATTGATGGCCTGTGCCAAAATTAGAAAGAATTGATTCTGGGAATGATGAGTCTGTCAGAATCTCAGGCTCAGTAGTTCTGGCTGACAATACCTTGTTATATATACCCTCCTACCCAGGGGTTACAGATCACTGGCAAAATCATTTAAATGGATACTGAAATAGTGGGTTAATATTTGGCAAGGGATATTTATTTATGTCTCACAAGGAGCTAAGGAGTGCTCCTTAGCATTGATTGGATTTGGTAGATGGAAAGATGGAAACAGAAAGAAGCCTCTTGGGTGTGTGTGTTTGTGTGTGTGTGTAATAAATCACTATGAAGATATTTAGACCTCTTATTGTGATATTTTTATCCAAGATACACTGGTTTATATATTGTATTTTGAAGAGATATTTCTTCAATGAATATATCATATAAAATATCATAAAATATCAAATATTATTATCGAGTTAGAAAACAGCAAGATCTAATGGATATAAATTAATTTATTAATTAACATCATCACCTACAATTGTTTAATTTCACATCGAAGAAGTTGATTAATAAATTAATTTGCATCCATTGGCTCTCTCCATTTTCAAACTTGATAATTATATATATATCTACACAGACATATGCAATATACACAGACACACATATATTAAATGATGACGATGATGACACACACATATATACATGATGGTCATCCACTTGTGACTGAGGAAGGCCATTGCTGACCTTCAGGAACATTGTGCGCTCTAGGACTAACTTATATTTTGCATTTGTGGCTCCGTTGGTGGCTAATGGGCCCTGCTCTTGACAAGCATACACGACTGCAAACATTGCAGACCAAGCTTTCCCCATTCACTACACCAGCAGTGCGCTTTCGAGCAGCACACTTAAGTTCTTCATGCTGAATACATGCTCTCTCAAAAGTGTCGATCCCCTCCTTAACCTGCTTCCTCCATCTACCAAATCCAATGAATACTAAGGGGCGCTCCTTATCTCCTTGTAAGACATAAATATCTTTTAGCTTTTACCTGTTTCAGTCATTGAACTATCTATGGTCATAGTGGGGCATATATTGTGTGTGTGTGTGTATGTGCACCTTGTGTCCTTGTTTGTCCCCCAATTCATCGCTTGATGACCATTGTTGGTTTGTTTATGTCACAAAAACTTAGCAGTTTGGCAAAGGAGACAGAATAAGTATCAGATTTTAAAAAATAAGTCCTGGAGGGGGTCACGCTATTTGTCCAAATTCCTTCAAGGTGCTGCCCCAGCATGGCAACATCCACAATTCAATGAATGAAACAAATAAAAGATTAAGACTTCACCTGCTCCTTTATATATCTGTAAGGAGACAAATAATTACTTTAAAAAGGTAAAAATAAATATTCTTTTCTACTCTAGGCACAAGGCCCGAAATTTTTGAGGAGGGAGGCCACTTGATTAGATCGACCCCAGTATGTAACTGGTACTTAATTTATCGACCCCAAAAGAATGAAAGGCAAAGTCAACCTCAGCAGAATTTGAACTCAGAATGAAAGTAAGATGAATATTATTATTGCTCTGAAGATTAATTAAATATAATTAATCTTGAATTTCAATTGCTACTGATTTTTCATCGTTAACATTGTTATTGAATTGACATAGTGTCGATGGATCCTTTTACAGGGGTCACCAACAGGGTCCACTTCATCTGATTATATTCACTTATTTACTTATTAATTAATATTGGAATTATTTATAAACGAATATCTAATTATAATATTTCTATATTTCTGGAATGAATCAATTGACAATAGAAAGGTTGAGCAAATCATTGGCTTTCTTACGTTCATTGCTGTTTGCATTACATTCGTATTGTGTTCAGTAAACACAATTTGTACAATCAGAGATAATTGAATCAATGGAGAGAGAAAATATTACTCTACAGCATGAGAGGTTGGTGCTTCATCTATTATTATTATTATTATTATTATTATTATTTTACTGTCTTTGCACAGATTCTAATGCTGGAGATGTACTACGGTGTCAGCTGTTCACTACCAGTGAACTAGGGTAACACCCCTTATTTTTCGAGCACCATCCAGAGTATTCTGCTCGAAAAATAAGGGATAATAATAGATGAAGCTATCATCATCATCATCATCATCATCACCCCCATAGGGATCTTCAAACGCACACACAAATCAATCATAAATGTTCACAGGAAATGCAAACATTTATGCACATCCACACACACACACACACACACACATTTACATATGATATATATAGGCGCGGGAGTAGCTGTGTGGTAAGTAGCTTGCTTACCAACCACATGGTTCCGGGTTCAGTCCCACTGCGTGGCACCTTGGGCAAGTGTCTTCTACTATAGCCTCGGGCCGACCAAAGCCTTGTGAGTGGATTTGGTAGACGGAAACTGAAAGAAGCCTGTTGTATATATGTATATATATATATATATATATATATGTGTGTATATGTTTGTGTGTCT
>NC_068992.1:14823622-14826349 GCF_001194135.2 Octopus bimaculoides
TATATATATATATATCCATTTTGCTAGGGTCTTCATGAAGAGCTATATTTCTGTTCTATAGAGGAGAATGGAGAAGACTGACACATTGCTGATGTAGAGTTTTGTCTTCTGAGAGATAAAGCAGTGATGCCAAAGGGGCTTCCATAGGAAGTGGTGGCCAGACCATATCTGCTGTTGATCTCCAGGATCAGGTCTCCATTGTTGGTGACTGTGGAGCCCAGGTAGATGAAGGGGCTGACAAACTCCATACACTGGGGCTAATAGGGAGTGGTGGAGGATCCAGGTCATCACATGCATGCATTAGCATTGTCCTTCGCCACCTCAGCTGAAGGCCAAGCTTTGATGCTATTTTGCATGTGGTTTGTATTTTTGCGTAAATTTATTTTCTTTGTTGATTCATGTTTGAATTGTGGGTATTGTTTGAATAAAGGCAAAACTAAGGAAGACTTAGAATTTTGTGGGAACTCATTTGTAGTACACAAGTCTAGGGAAGAAAAATAATCCAAAAATTAATGTTGTTATGTTTCATTGCATGTGACTATTGAGAATAGAAAAAGAATCAAGGCTTTGTACATTTAGTATATCCAGTGGCTGAGTGGATATGATTGGTGCGTACACTTTATACTTTTGAATGTGTACGTGCGTGCATGTATATGCACGTGTGTATGTGTGTGTGCGTTTCTGTATGCATGAGTGTCTGTATGTGCACTTGCATGAGAGTGTGAGGTTGTATGCACGTGTATGTTTGTGTGTGTGTATGTATGTGCACGTGTGTATGTGTATATGTGTGTGTGTGTGCATGAATGTATATGCTCGTTCTGCTTGTCATGACATCACACTGAAGTTGTAAATGAATGTTGTTGTCAAGCAAGCAATGCAGTTCATTTGCAATCTTTCAGAAAATCCTGTTCAGCCATTTTGTTGCTCATGTTTTAGAGAAAAAAAACAAAACAAAAAATCTCACGGGAAAATATTACCTTACTTGGAAACAGGTAGGGGGTTGGCAACTGGGGATACCGGTCATAGGATATCCACCTTGACGAAGTTCATCAGAAATTATTCATGAAAAATTGGATGTTAAAACAATAATGATGATGATGATGATGATGATGATGATGATGATGATAAAGATGGTGATGATGACGATGATGAAGATGAAGATGATGATGATGATGATGATGATGCCACAACTTGGCATCTTGGGTAAGTGTCTTCTACTATAGCCCTAGGCCAACCAATGTCTTGCGAGTGAATTTGGTAGATGAAAACTGAGTGGAAGCCTCTCATATAAATGTGTGTGTGTATTTGTGTGTTTGTGTGTTTGTTCTTCTATCATTCCTTGACAACTGGTGTTGGTTTGCTTACATCACTGCAACCAAGCAGTTCAGTAAAAGTGACCAATAGAATAAGTACCGAACTTCAAAATAATAAGCATGACATCTCAGCATGGCTGCTGTTCAATGATTAAAGCAAGGAAAAGAACATATATATATCTTTATCTATTTTTAAAATTTTCTATTACTTGTTTCAGTCATTAGACTGTGGCCATGCTGGGGCACTAACATTTTTTAAAAACCTGGTGTTTATTCTATTGGTCTCTTTTGCTGTACTGCTAAGTTACGGGTCCTATGGCACAGTTACGAGGGTGGCACTCTCTGGGAGGCACATCAGGGGAGGAGCCCTATGGCACAGTTCCGAGGGTGGCACTCTTGGTGCGTCCCATGGCACAGTTCCGAGGGTAGCACTCCTGGTGCGTCCCATGGCACAGTTCCGAGGATGGCACTTCCTGGAAAGTTCCGAGGGTGCCACTTCCTAGAAATTTCCGATGATGGCACTTATTGGCTGGCACTTCTGGGGAGAACCGCAGCTGCGGCGAGTGAGTCATTGTCGGAGTGCCGCAGCCGTGGCAAATGAGTCACCGTCGGGGTGCATTTCCTTGCCATGAGGCGAGTGCGCTGCCGAAAGAAGGAGGAGACGCTAAGTGCAAGACCGGTCTCTAGGATTCCACGCTCCCTGTTTATTCTATTGGTCTCTTTTGCTGTACTACTAAGTTACGGGTGATGTAAATGCATGAACACCAGTTGTCAAGCAGTGATAGGGACAAACACACACACACACACACACACACACACAAACATTATCGACCACACATACTTCACATACACAACTAGCTTGTTGGCTGCAATTTGGTATGGTGAAGATGACCCCCTGAATGAGCCAATGTTATAACACTTGAAAGTCATGGAAAGGTGAGACAACTCACCTTAAATCCCATTCAGGAGTGATGGGCATCAATGTTTCATCATTTTTGCAGTTTATCAACATCACTCACCCAAACTAAATCAGAGGCAAATCACACTGCCAGTCCGTGACTTAAATGTACACGAAGGGCTTCTTTCAGTTTCTCTCTATCAATTCCATTCAAAGAGCTTTGTTTGGCTGGAGGCTACAATAGAATATACTTTTCCAAGGTGCCATGTGTTGGGATTGAACCCAGAACCATATAGACGAAAAGCAAACTTCTTACCACACAGCCACTTCTGTGCCTATATACATACATATATGCATACATGAGTGGTTGGCATTAGGAAGGGCATCCAGCTGTAGAAACTCTGCCAAATCAGATTGGAGCCTCGTGTTGCCATCTGGTTTCACCAGTCCTCAGTCAAATCGTCCAACCCATGCTAGCATGGAAAGCGGACGTTAAACGATGATGATGATATATAT
>NC_068992.1:14833679-14839215 GCF_001194135.2 Octopus bimaculoides
GGCAGTGGTAATGGTCTTGGTAGTTTTGGTAGTAGTGGTAATGACTGTCATTGTGGTGATAGTTGTGATGATGGTGGTGGTGGTAGTGGTGGTGGTGGTGCTAGTGTTGTTGATGGTGTTGGTGGTGCTAATGGTGACAGTGGTGGTGGTGGTGATGGTAATGGTATTGATGGTTTTGGTGGTAGTGGTAGACATCATGTTTGTGTTGGTGGTGGTTGTGGTGGTAGTGGTGGTGGTGTTGGTTGTGGTGATGGGTGTGTTGGTGTTGGTGGTGGTAATGGTATCGGTGGTCAACATTATTATGTTCCTGGTGGTTGTAGCTTTGGTGGTTGTTGTGGTGTTGGTGGTAGTTGTTGTGTTGGTGGTGGTGTAGTGGTATGAGGTTGTGCTAGTAATGCCATCGGTGGTTTTGGTGGTAGTAGTGGCCATTGTGATTATGTTAGTGGTGGTTGTGGCTGTGGTGGTGGCGGCAGTAGTGGTAATGGTGGTGATGTTGGTGGTGGTGGTGTTGACAGCGGTAATGGTATTGGTGGTTAAGGTAGTAGTGGTAGTCAGCAGGTGGTGGTTGTGGTGCTAGTTTGTTCTTCAGGTTTTCTTTTGCTTGAAAGAGAATTATTTATGATTTCAGTGTGTAAATGTGTTGTGTGTGTGTGTATGTGTGTACATGTGAGTGCATGTGTGTGTGTGCGTGAGTGTGTGGGTATGTAAGTGAATGTGAATGAGTGTGTGTGTATGTGACTGTGTGTGCATGCGAGTGTGTGCATAAGTGTGTGGATATGTGAGTGCAAGTGTGTGTGAGTGTGTGTGTATGTGAATGTGTGTGTGAGTATGTGCAAGTGTGCGTGAGTGTGTGTGTATGTGAGTGTGTGTGTGTGTGTGTATGATGGCATGTGTATGTGTGTAAGAGTGTATGTGTGTGTCAGAGAGAGAGAAAGAAAGAGATAGATAGAGAGATAGAGAGGGAGAGAGAGAAAAGGAGAGAAAGAGGGCAAGAGATAGAGAGAGAGAGAGTGAGACAGATATACATAGATATAGATAAATAGATAGAGGGAGAGGGAGAGAGGAGGAGAGAGAGAGTGAGAGGCAGAGACAAATAGATAGATAGATAGATAGATAGATAGAGAGAGAGAGAGAGAGAGAGAGAGAGAGAGAGTCAGAGGTGTATATGTGTTGGTGTGAATATTCATACTAATACAGCAGGCAGTCATTTAGTTTTGTAAGCAGATTTGGTAGACAGAAACTGAAAGAAGCCTGTCGTATACATACATACATACATATATACATACACACACATATATATACATATATAAATATATATATATATGCTTACATATCCTGAGTATATTGGTGTATTCCAAAAGATCATAACATCTAGTGATTCACATCGTTTTGAATTAATCATGCATTATCTTGTAGTTTTGAGATTTCGATGATCATCATCAGCATTTAACATCCATTTTCCATGCTGGCATGGGTTGGATGGCTTGACAGAAACTAGCAAGGCCAGGTCCCTCACTGGGTTCCATATTCTGTTTTGGCTTGATTTCTATGGTTGGATGCCCTTCCTAACACCAACCACTCCACAGAGCATACTGGGTCCTTTTTACATGGTCCCATCACCAGCGCTTTTTACACAACACTGACAACAGTGCTTTTTACATGTTACCTGCACCAATACCAAAGCTTTTTACATGGTGCCTTGGTTTCTGGATATCGATTCTTTTGTGATGGGTAGGTCTACTTGAGCACAGCAATGTACCATATATCTTGCTTTTCCATCATTTCCTTCATATGTTTCAGCATTTTGAGATTGGCCTTCAGTACTTCGTCCCATGTCTTCTCCCTCTGTTCCCTCCACTTTATCTGATCAGCGCTTCACTGTGCAATTGTCTTCATCTATCTGCATCTTGTGACCAAACTGATGCAGTCACCCTCTCTTACACAATGCATATAATTCCTCTCATGCCCAACTTCTCTCTCAATACACCAATTCTCTGTCACACAATGATGTGATTGTTTATTTTTAGAATAACATTGGAGGGTTTGTGTGAGAAGCCAGATCTGACTGCTTTGCTCATAAAACAAGTAGAATATTTGGACCAGATATGGCCAGTTTAAATGTTAAAGGGTTAGCCACTCCATAATTTTGCCCTCAAATTAATGTGAAACACTGCTCCTATTGAGACAGCCTCTTATCCTGTGCCCTCATCTTGTGCCTTCATCTTGTGCCCTCATCCTGTGCCCTTGTCTTGTGCCTTCATCCTGTGCTCTCATCCCGTGCCCTCGTCCTGTGCCTTCATCCTGTGCCCTCATCCTGTGCCCTTGTCCTGTGCCTTCATCTCGTGCAATCGTCCTGTGCCCTCATCCTGTGTCTTCACCCTGCACTCTCAACGTCTTCTTTTTTTTGGCTCATACTCCTTTTCTTCTCATTTTCTTTTCTCCTTCCATGACAGTCTTAAAATCCCCTTCTGCCTCCGTTTGGCTCTTATCATTGCAAGAAATAATTAATAGTTTTATTCCATGATATAAATGACAAGAGCGTATTAAGAATCCACATAGAAACATGAAATGATTTTCATGTTGTGCAGAAGCGAGCAGCGAAACCAAGGAATTACACTGGCTTAGCCGTTGAATTAAAATCATTTTGGAAGTTAAAGAATGTGTCAATCATCCAGTTTGTAATTAGTACCAGAGGAATGATACACAAATACACAACCATTTCTGTAAAGACATTGACAAAAGGATATACATTGTGATGCTCCAGAAAATAGCTGTACGACTATCTGTAAATATTGTTACAGCATTCAGACGTGGCATTTGTTGGTCTTCAGCATTTTAAGTTTGTTTTCCGGGTGTGTATTTAATGCTTTATGATGTAAGAAGGACAAAACTGACTGTGTGTAACAACATGGACATGAATGACGACGATGACAACAACAACAACAACAACAACAACAGCAACAAAAACAGCAGCAAAAACAACAACCACAGCAACAGCAACGAATATTTTCTGATATAGAGACAAGGTTAGTAATTTTGAGGAGAGGGGGATTTATCGATACCGTCGACCCCAGTGCATGACTGGTACTCTATTTTATCAACTGTGGAAGGATGACCTCAGTTTGATTTCTACTCAGAATGTAAAAGGCTACAAATTTTTTTTCGGTCACTCTAATGGTTCTACCAGCTCTTTCCAATGATGATGATGATGGTGACGATGATGGCGATGATGGTGATGAAAATGATGATGATGATGATGATGAGGATGACGAGGAGGATGGTGACGATGGTGATGATGATGATGACAATGACGCTGATGATGGTGTTGATGATGATGATGATGATGATGAGGATGATGAGGAGGAGGATGGTGATGATGGTGATGATGGTGATGATGATGATGATGATGATGAGGATGACGAGGAGGAGGATGGTGATGATGATTTAATGATTACAAATTTTGGCAGGATCTCGACAATTTTAAAGGAAGGAGCAGTTGACTACATTGCATCCTCCCCCACTCCCATCCGAGTCCAAGTGGTGCTTATTTTACGGACCCTGGATGGACGAATAGTAAAGCCAGCATTTGAACTCAGAATGTAAAGCTGAAAAAAATTCCGCAAACCATTTTTCCCAGCATGCTAACTTTTTATTATAGACCCAAAGCCTCAAATCTATGGGCAGGGTGTTTTTGTAAGTGGTGCCCATGCTGGTGGGGCAGAAAAAAAAAGCACTCACAACACGCTTGGAGTGGTTGGCGTAAGGAAAGGGCATCCATCTGTAGATACCATACCGAATCAGATTTGAACCTTAAGCAGCCCCCTCCCCACTGCCCCGGCTTACCAGTTTTCAGTCAAACTGTCCAACCCATGCCAACATGGAAGAACAGACGTTAAATGATGATGATGATGATGGAGCTAGTTGATTACATTAACCCCAGGGTCCAACTGGTACTTGTACTGACCCCCAAAAAGGGATGAAGGACAAAGCAGACCCTAGTGGAAAACCGAATGAAAGAAAAGTTAATAGCTAGGTGCAGGAGTGGCTGTGTGGTAAATAGCTAGCTTACCAACCACATGGTTCCGGGTTCATTCCCACTGCATGGCACCTTGGGCAAGTGTCTTCTACTATAGCCTCGGGCTGACCAAAGCCTTGTGAGTGGATTTGGTAGACAAAAACTGAAAGAAGCCTGTTGTATATATATATATGTATGTGTGTGTATATATGTGTGTGTGTCTCTGTTTGTCCCCCCAACATTGCTTGACAACCGATGGTGGTGTGTTTACGTCCCCATAACTTAGCGGTTCGGTTAAAGAGACCGATAGAATAAGTAGTAGGCTTCCGAATAATAAGTCCTGAGGTCGATTTGCTCGACTAAAGGTGGTGCTCCAGCATGACCACAGTCAAATGACTGAAACAAGTAAAAGAGTACCTCGATTACTCAGGCTACCTGGCTGTAAATAGGCACAGCTTACATGTAGAGTTAAGTGTTGTAAGCAACAAAGAATTTTGTGATGGTGGAATGGATGTTGTGTTGAGATGAAAATTGTTCCACAGAGAGTAAACAAAACGAAAACGCAAAAATAAATGACTGACAATAAATCAATGTCATCACAGCTCCATCTTCATTGAAGGAAAAGAGTTGTGGAAATAGGGGCGGTGGTGGTGGTGGTGGTGGTGGTGGTGCTGGTGGTGATTGATGTATTTTGACCCTGATTAATGCTTCATAAACTATGATAAGCTTCAACAGTCATGTGCAGATAGTTTTATAGAAACAAAAAAAAAAAAAACAGAAAAGAAAACAGAATATAAATATAAATATAAATATATATAAATAAATAAATAAACTGACAGATAAACAAATAAATTAGCAAAACAAACGAATACATAAATAAGGACAGCAAGAAGAAGAAAAAGAAGAAGAAAAAGAAGGAGGAGGAGGAGGAGAAGAAGAAGAAGGAGGAGGAGGAGGAGGAGAAGAAGGAGGAGGAGGAGAAGAAGAAGGAGGATGAGGAGAAGGAGAAGAAGAAAAGGAGGAAGAAGACGAAGAAGAAGAAGAAGAAGAAGAAGGAGGAGGAGAAGAAAAAGAAGAAGAAGAACAACAACAACAGCAATAGTAATCCTTTCTACAATAGACACAGGACCTGAAATTTGAGAGGAGGGGCCTTGTCGATTACCTCGACCCCAGTAACTTATCAACTCCAAAAGGATGAAAGGCAAAGTCAACCTCGGCAGAATTTGAACTCAGAATGTGAAGTGGGATGAGAGTTCACTACCTTTGCTTTCATATTTTGGCACAAGGCCAGCAATCTTGAGGGTGGGGGTTAAGTCAATTACATCCCCCCACCCCGCCCAGTATTCAACTGGTACTTATTTTATCGACCCCTGAAAGGATAAAAGGCTAGTTTGACCTAGGCGGAATTTGAACTCAGTACATGAAGATGAACAAAATGGCACTAACCATTTTATCCAACATGCTAACAGTACTACCGGATCATCATTGCTGAACAACAGGAAAAATTTGAATACATTGTGT